>NC_056732.1:394220069-394277569 GCF_019279795.1 Protopterus annectens | reverse complement strand
CTGCCCAGCTGTGTAAGAACTGGCACATATATGAGACAACACCCTGTACACACCACATACCATGGGTACCTCCACGACACTACCACAGTCAACAGAACATGCTTGGGTACAGGTCTCCATCCCAGACACTGACCATGTGTTGTAATACATGTTGCATACACGTCAACTTGATCACGTCAGTGGCCATGTGCGGGAGGCACCCAGAGGATTGGCTGATGCATGTCACTCTCACCCTTTGGGTCACCACAGTGGTGTCTGTCGATAGATCACCTGCTGCCACATGGCAGGTGGCAGGAAATGACTGTACACACATCCCCTACACAACCCATCTCTCCATGGACAATAGCTAGGTACACAGTTATGACCACTTGCAGTGATGCACCCCAGTGCTGACACATGTGTACATGAGCATTACTGAGTATAGCAGTGTCTGTGTGTTAGCACACCTGTTCTTGGGAATTCCATGAGGGCCTTCACAACCACTGCAACACTCATTGTATAGTCAGTTGTGGCTGCTGCTGTATTGGACATTACATGTACCCTGTTATGCTACTCTCTATACCGACTTCACGAGCCTTACAGTACCAGCACAACAGTGTTGTACAAATGGTTCGATAGGCATGGAATACCCATTGAGTCCTGGCAAGTGTATGTATTTGTGCATGTCTGTATATCTGTAGGGTACAGCATTCCGAGGCCACATACTCCTATTACACTACCCATTGCCACACAGTAGTACAGATAGTGTTGCTGCTGCCCATAGGTGAGGCATGACAATGCAACACCCTATTATGCTTGTGGCATGTGCATTAGATGCATATCCCTGCAGTACCACTGTTGGGATATACAATGTGTTGAATCGCAGTCATGGGCAGTGTGTGATGGTGGGTATATTAGAGTGTCATCATGGGTTTCAGGGCATATAATATCCACTGGGGGATGTGGGTGCTGTGTACACTGTCATTACACCAAGGTACACCCGTCGTATGTCCCATGTGCCACTTTATGGTTACCACTGTCACTATCAACCATACAGGTAACTGATACCACACTCCAGTTCAGTTATGAATGTGCTGTGTGCAGCCTACCAGTAACACATTGGACACATGGTCAAGATAGTTAGCAGAAATAGGCCCAGGTCTCTCGGATGTGTGTCTGCCTGTTATGTGTCTGTTGATGTGTATATGAAGGTATGTTACACTATGTATTGTCCATATACACCGATTACATCCCCCATTAGCATACTGTACATGTCTGGGGATGTTCTGCATGTAACATGCAACCTGGAACACACCTCACCCTAAACACTGTGTGGTGTATGCAATGAAAGTCACAAACTTCAGTAGCACTACATACCTATGTAGGGGTCTATTCCCAGTGTTGCCCAGTAAGAGTGTGCGTGTATGTGGATGGGTCTACATCAGGTTGCAGATTATACACGTCCCAGCACATCACCTGTCCATGTGGCACAGGCAATAATTGTTATACAAACCTCTGACATGTGTTCAACTGTACCCAGATATGTCACAGCCATGGTGTCAACACAGTGCCATACCCAGTTGTGGAATATGACTGCAGACCATCCTCTTGCTGACACATGTACACCTACAATACAAATGGATAACATTATGGAGATCACAATCAACCAGTGTTACTAACAGCTATAATGCATCATTGCTGGATGGCTACACTACCTGACATGTATGCATTAAATTTTACTCCTGACAACATGTTACACTGCAGTACTTTGGTACACTCCAGTACAGTCACTGTGTTTATCAGAACCATATTAGCCTGTCCCTGCATCGATGTTATGGATGACAGGGGTGTGGCACAGGTATCAACATATGCACAGAGTGTGCTGTTGATTTGCCAGAGGCTGAGGGTGGGCCGGATATTTGACACCATGTGTGTGAGTGAGGGGTGTAATGAGGTGAACTGGGCATGGTGATGTGTGCGTAGGTATGGGGTTGCCCTAGGTGTGATCGTATAGTGTGTGGGTATGCATGCACACAGTTCTGCCATGTGGCTACTCTCCACAGGTGTTTATGGACAGCTGCAGACCATACCTGGCAGGGTGTGCAGTTCACTGCCTCTAGCCATGGAGACGTGGACTGTGCCTGCCAGGGGTTCCATGGGCACATCCAGATACAGGCCTTGATGTGCTACTCTCCCCTAATGATGATTGATGTCTGCTGGAACCAGGTCCCTCCTGGGACTGGCCAGGACCATGTGCTTGTGGCCTGTTGTGGTGTGGTGTGAACAGCTCTCCCCTGTAATGCTGGGGCTGGTACTGCCACTAGGGGAGCCCCTTGGTGTCCTAGCATGTCCACGTTGACTGCCAGCTGTTGGCATTGCTGGCCTATTTCCAAGCGGCTGTCACCGCACTCACACCACACGTTCAAGCACAGACATACCACGGTCGATGAGGGCCATCATCTCACCAGACTGCCTATCCATGAGCTTGGTATAAGCACGGATGGTACCAGACAGTTCACAGAAGTTGTTGCTTGCAGATGTGAGAGCAGCCCTCTGCAGCCTCAGGCCCTGTCTGGTGTAACGTTCCATACTTGCCAGCACCACCATGACAGCCTGAAATATTTGCCTGGTGGTACCAGTTGTGGTGTGTCTGCCAGGGGCATGATGACCAGTGGCCTTACCACAAGCACCCTGGGACATCTGCCTATGTGGTGCCCTGCTGGACATCTGGCTATGCATGCTGTGAACAGACACAGTAGGCATGGTTACCACACTCTCCTGTGCACTGCCACCAAATGCCAACTGTTCTTCCGCTATGGCCACTGGTGATGGGGTATGTATAGGCACTGAAACTGTGTGCAGGGTTGGGGTGGCTAAAAGGGGGATGTCAAATGATGGCGCTGTTTCAGCCCGTGATGACTCCACTTGTGCCTCAACAGTTCTATCATCATCTTCGGTGCCTGTATGGACACCAACATCAGATTGCATGTAGGAGGGACCCTGACCCACCTCATCACCTGTGGGGGAAAACACAACAGCATGTAGTGCAGCTATAGTCAATCCATGCTAGCAACAGTATACATGTGTGATGCATGGGCTGTGTTACTAGGTGATGCCCCTTCCCTTGGATACCACTACACCCATGTACACAGTATTGTTGTGCATCTGTTCTGCACCCTGCCATGTACTGTGCACCACACCTCAAAGTTGTACACTCCATTGCTTAATGTGTAGTACTGTGTCAGTTATGTCAGCTTTAGTGCTCACAGCCCCAATGTTTTTCAGCAACACATATCTGGGATAATATGTGGACAGATGTCATTTTGAATGCCTGATGTCTGATTTACAGCTCTCAACATGATGCCGGACCTGCTCATAACTGCAGTTGTGCAGTCCGACATCACTGACCCTGTGGACTAGGTAATTTCACAGAGCGGTCCGCTCCTGCTGCTCATGGGCATCCCAGCCAAACAAGACAGGGTAGTACTGGATTAGGTGGTTTACCACAATGTCATTCTCAGCAGTTGAGTAAGCCAGAAGCCTTCCATGTGACATCTTTCCTGAAACACATAAAGATCGAAACAGGTGTGAGCAAGTCATACAGTGAGGTTACCACAGTTCTTAATACATGTCACTGTCACCCTGCCCACTATATCAGTGACAACAAGCTGTGCACACAACTCAATAGGTATGGCTACAGCATACCTACCAGTGGGACAGATATTGTATTGTACCACACTTTGTGCGCTGTGTTTGTAGCCATGTTCCCCGGTGTGGACAATATTATTCCTGGCCTGTTACAGACTATTCACCTGCATGCCATTGTCAGGGCCACTATGGTTCCATATATGCCTGTGGTATGCTTGCTATGTGATTGCTGTACATCTGACATTCTTTGTTATTGGGGCTATCTATGCATGCTGTTGGACATGTTCCAGGATTGTGTAGACTATTACTATCCACATATGTTCTATAACAGTGACACAATAGCATGTTTATGGACTATTGGCCAGCAGAACCACCTCTCCAAACTCCTCTGCCCATGTTACCAGGCCACATCACATGTGGGACCCACCCTGGGGCCTCCTCATGTACTGGTCCAGTGATACCTTCAGGTGGAACCAACTCAGGGCATGTTGTCCCCCCGTGGGGGCACACACAGTCATGATCTTGTCCTCCGAGGTCAGGTCCAGGGTCTGCTCCATAGTAGGCTCCACAGACACATGTGGGATGTGCTACATCACCTTGAGGCACCCAGTACACATTCACAGGGTCCACATGCTCCTCTGCTCATCTTCCAGGCCAGGCACCTTTGGGACGTGGACTGCTGTTGTGCATAGCGTGGGTGGGAGGCTTATTTCCATTGTGTCCATATTGGGGCCCATGGGGCTTCCACATCACAGACCACACACACCATCCAGGGTGATTACCCACCACATGTGTCACATACAACCACTGTAGGCTGTCCTCTGTATCCACCAACCCTGACTACCTCCACAACTATATCTGACATACTTCCCCATATTCCCATTCCATACTTCACAGACAAGGGCAATGTGGTCCCAACAAGGGGTTCACATATGACATACCCATCCATGTTGCACACACTAACAGCTGTAGATATCTGTGTGTATTGCTATGTGTGCTGTTCCCTCACATATAGCATGCAGCACTGTGGTGGTAATATAGCGGACATGTATTTACATACATATATGTTTGTGTGTGTGTTTGTATATATGTAGACATGTGCATATATTTATATATGTGTAGATATATATGATGTTGTATATATGTGTTTATATATATGTCTACACATGGGTATCTGTATATTTGTGGACATACATGTAGATCTCTCTCTCTCTCTCTATATATATATATATATATATATATATATATATATATATATATATGTGCACATATACATACCTATATATGGGGTACATTCAGGCATTAGGTCCACAATCTCACAACACCGTCCTGCACAGCTGCACTGTTCTGCCTTGCTATAACACAGATAGGTGCCACATATGGACACAGCCTGACATTAGGGGAGTATATGTAGGGCCAGATTGCAGGTAACCCTATTACACACCTATGGCATTCCAACATGCTACAATGCAGGTTAACCTGAGTATCCTGCAAGAGGTAGGCTGTGGGACCCACATGTCCATCATTATGGCATTACTTCCACCACTAGCTATTGGCCAAAGTAATATACATGCTTCCCATTACACAACACACACTATGATGGCTTACATCTTATCAGTCAGTGCTGCTCTGCACAGTTGACGGATGTGGCCCACTACCCACAGGGACAGACTCTATTGTCCTTAGCAGTTGTTCAGCTGAGCATCATTACAACACCTGATGGCACATATAAATCATTCTGCATCATCTATCCCATTATTATGGACCAGGTACTACAGTCAATTACATGCATATATACTTCACATACCTGTTGTGGGAATTATGTCTCTCCTCGATAGTTTGCTGGATGGATGTTTTTTCTTTTCTGTTTTTTTTTTTTGTTGTTGCCTTTCACTCTCTCTCTCTCTCTCTCTCTCTATCTATCTTTCTCAGTCTCTCTCCAGTAAATGGATTGAGTTACTTTGGATAGATTGCAGCATGGCTTTTGTAGGTGATGCATATGATCAGGTGATGGCGTCTGCACCAGTCTGTATCCTCCACTTGCTACCTGCATGCAGCATTCTGTGTAGTACCTCCAATTACCACTGTTATGGAAGCCCACTACTATAAATCCCTACATCATTTGGGTGTGGTCCCTTTACCTTTCCTGTCTGGTGGACATACTTCCTATGTGTGGGCAGCAGTGCTACAGACAGCAGGGAGCAATACCTCTTACAAGAGAACTTGCACACTCAGGCCAGCTACATATTTGTATGAGGTTCCAGAAATACAGACAGAGTGTGAGTAGTGTTGTTGTATGCATTGTATAGCACTGGTGTTACAGGGTTTGTGTGTACATACTAGTTTAACATGGAATGCAGTCTGCATAGCTCTCAACTGTCAGCCTATCCACTTGATGGCCAGAGGTGTGCCTGTTATGTTTTGTCTGTACACCACACAGGTCTTGTGTCAGATATATCACTGGCAGTGTATGTGTTGAGTGCTATCAGTACATGGTTACATCCATTTGTGTTTCTAACTTCAAATGCCTGACTAAGGGTATGTTGCAGCCTATCCTGTAACACCAGTAACTTGCTTAGTGTATGACAACAGTATTTCACATATGGGCCTGTGTTCCAGCCTCTGTCCTCCACCTACATACCAGGCTTTGTCTATATGACATGCTGTCAGGGGTTATGTAGTGGGCTGTGAGTATGTCATGCTGACATTCCTGCCATCAGTCCACTGCTGTTGTGGCCCCCACACATATTGTGGGGTTGGGTCCATATATGTGCGGCCTTCATCTACACAATACATGTGTGCCCTTATGCACTCCAGAGGCCAGTGTATGTAACAGTGGTATATAGCCCTCTATGTCAGTCTATGGGGGGATGGACCATAACTAACCTAGGCTGTTACAACATGTGGGGGTATCAGCAGTAAGCTGCCTTAAGGTATGTGGATGTACATTACCATACAATGCACCTCGGGTAAATGAAGGCCAACTGCTTCCTGCCATACAGACTGTTCTGTTTGTCACTGTGATTGTGATGGTGTCAGTTATGCCTTGTTATGTAACAGATACATCCCATTGTGTCATCTGAGGTTCTTACCCCCTAGGGATTGTATACAGAGTGTAGATAGAGGCTGCTGGACTATACATCTGCAGTATTTACTGTTGATTGATTGTTGTCCTGTGGCCCAGTCTGTCTTTACTGTTGTACTACTTGAAGGCCCCGGCCTGGGCAGCAACATATATAAACCTTTCCAGACTACTTTATTAATATAACTGTTTCACAGTTGCATTAATCTGTTTATATGTATGTCAGAGTCTAAACAGCTATATGACATGGCATATACAACTGTAATAGTACACAAATAAAGCTTTCCCATGTATGCAAACCTGCGTGTGGTGTTATATCCTTTGACCTCTCTGTGGGTATATGTTGCAGGCAACAATTATCATTTGTATGGGTGGCTCATACAGTGTCCAGTTGGTAAGGTGGCAACTGTAGGCATATTGGGTATTCCATGTTGTGTGCACCTTCTACATATGTATCTTCCTATACATATCTTTGTGTGTGTATGTGTAGTTACATATATATATATATATATATATATATATATATAGCTATGTTATATCTATTTAGATATAAATATATGTACAGATACACATACATCTACATGTTTAAATACATTTCCTGTACTGTTGAATGACTGTGCTGGGTGATATGTTTGTGAAAACATCAAGGTTAAGTCTATCTGACATGTCTTAGTAGTAAATCACTTTGGCTATGGTGTGCAGGGACCTAGGTTCCAGTCTTGCAGAGGCTGTTTATTTTGTTGCTGGGCAGAACAAAAGCTGTTGGATACAGAGTGATTAAGGCACTTTTAAGCAGTTGCAAGCTGATTTGCACAGAGGTAAGCACTGCTAACATCCGGTTACAATTTATTATACTGATTTAGCTTCTCAATTGCTTAACCTGTGTAGGCATTGCTTACCCCTGTGCAAACAGGATTAAACCTACTTATTGCTGCTTAAAAGTGCTTACTCCCCCTTACCCCCGTGCTAATTTCTTTAAAAGTAAAGAAAAAAGGGTTGATAGGAAAGTGGTGAAAAAGGGGCACAACGAGGGAAAGACAATAGGAAAATAGCTAGGGATGTGCAGGAAGAGTGTAGGGAAGGCCCATAGCTGCCCATTTCTTCTACAGCAACAGCTGTGCATATACACTGAATTTGGAGGTAGATATGGACACTCAAACACCTGAGAGAGGGGTGAGGACAAAAATAATATGTTGTGATGCCAATTAGACCAGATTACATGTGTCCAGTGGACGCATGTGCAAAATGGACAGCTATGTATGGGGTGTGCTTTTTTTTTTTTTGGGAACAGATTGCCCTTTTTTTTCAGGTAAGAGTGGGATGTTGGGTAGGGATAGTAGGTATATTTGGGGAGGTAGTTTGGGTAGGTTAACAGACAACACAGACAAGATGCATACAGGGGCAGTATATGACACATATGGGGGGTAAACACCTTGATGGGGATGTTGGGAAATCGGAAACCTATCAGCCCCCTAGTGGAAGCAGTGGGACTGAGGTCCCTACCCATGGGCAGTCACCACTGCACCTTAACAGCACCCAAGGTGGCTGTGCTGGGGGCTGTGTCAGAGAGCCAGGCCAGCCCTCTAGTTGTGACACGTGGCCCTCGAGCTGGCATAGCAGATGTCCGACCTCCCTGCGGAGCTTGCTATGCACTATGACCCAGACCTGGTGATGGGTGACAGGTTCCTGTCCGCACCCGCTCCTGGGGGTGGGTGAGCCCCATCCCCTGAGGCAGTTCCACCCAAAGGTGGCGCTGGACCAATGGATGATGAGGTCCCAGGTTGGACCCCAAATGTGCTGGCGCCCGGTGCCACGGCCAGCTGAGGTGGGAAAGGTGGGTCCGCTGGCACCTGCATTCCCATACGTGCTATGGTGTTTATGTTTTATCAACATATGTGGGTTAGTAATAGTCAACACATTCCAGGATTAGGTATAACAGCATGCATAGATATTCCCATTAACCCAGACACCAGATATGGAACAGTTGCATAGCAAACAGAACACATGCATATATGGGACCTCAGTGGTAATAACAACAGCATGCAGGTACATTGATGGCACCTGGCCACCAATGTTGGAGTATTTCAACATAGCACATGTATAGAAACAGATTTAAATAATGATCGAACAATAGGACATATGTCCCAACATTACAGTGAAGTCATCACGTACCAACTGAGTTGTGTATTTAGTGTATTGTTGGAGATATGGTGGGGGGGGAGAAAGATGTCAATTAACAGCTAGTATATTCCTGTAGTTCGCATTACTTTCCTAGTCAGTGCTGTTATCTGTACCTTACAAGTATTACTACACTACCCTATTGCCTTAGTCTGGACAGTGATATGGCTGTCCACAACTATATACATGAACTGGTTTTACATGCAGTATACACCTCTTACCTGGTATACCTGTGGAGGAATTTTTGCTAACACTGACTAACTGTTTCTATACATGCTCCCAGATTCCAGGTTGATGTTATGCACATACCTGTCCATCTCTTTTTCATGGACTCTGGTCATGTCTTGACCACATGCAAATGAACCGGGACATATGTAGACTATTACCCTCTTCAAACTTTAGTGACTTACAACACTCTTATACAGGATTTCCTAGACAGATAGATTATGTAGCACAGTGTGGATGACAGTGATGAGTAATACCTTATTATTCAGAGCAACTGCAACACTAACAATTCCATACAATACCAAAGTAAACAGTACCAGTACAGGGTATCACTCTTTTATTTCTGGGCACAGTGTTTGTATCTGACGGACATGTGGGAGCAATGTTTGTTACCACTACCTGAATGTTGCCACACAAAGTACCATATTTCACATTAGTATTATGCACTTACATCTCACTCTGTTACTGTACATACTCTGGTCACAGCTTGACAACATGGGGGTGTAGATGGGACATACTTGGCTTATTACTCTCATAACAGTTTGGGGAGTTGCTAGAGTGACAGGTTTGTTCTTATAGATGTGTGACAATCAGTTGTATTTCTTGTTTGTAGCTTATACGTCTGGGATCATCCCACTGATTTCCCAGGAGAACACATTGACAGGCAGCAGATATAAGTTCATAGGTTCATAGTAGTTACTAGGCTATCTGCCCAAAGGCATTTATAAGCCTAGCCAGAATGTGTTGGCTTTCGCTGCCCCCTTAGATTAGTTCCCTGTGCCTCTGTCCAGCAGAGCCACTGAAGTGATGCCCAGGGTAAACCTTCTGTTTCCCATCCACTCATCAATGTTTCTCTTGAAGAGTGTTAGCGAGGAGCTCCTTCTAATGTAGATTGGAATCTTGTTCCAAAGCATGGGAAGTCTCTGGGAGAGGAATCTATCCCTCCAGCACGTCCTATTTATTGTTGTGGTGAGGTTTAGATCCCTAGAGCATGTGGCTCGAGGGGATATGGTTTTCTTTAGGTGGAACATGTCCATCAATTCTGGGTTGGACATGGCCTTGTATGTCAGGCAGTGATCACCTCCGAGTAGGCGGTATGCAACCTAGTACAGCTGGAGTTTCTTCAGTTGAGCTACATAGGGCATCTGTTTGAGGCCAGTGATCCTCTTGGTGAGGTACGTTTGTGGTCTTTACAGCTGTTGCAGGTGTCTTGTAAGGTACATCCCAAAAAGAACACATAGGTTAGAACTAGCACATAGGTGGTAGTCCCCTAAATATGGAAGATGTAATAAGGGATCTGGGGACCCAGTAGTTGGTAATCTCTCCTTTGATAATCACATTGCCAAAGAGGTTAGAATATCCTTCTATGTGGCCCACCTAATAACAAAAGGGTTCGCATCCAGATCAAAAGAAGTCATTGTGACCCTCTACTCATCATTCATCAGACCCATTATTACTAGGCTAATTATTTCAGCATCTCAGTGAAGCTTGCATTTTGTCAGCTTCACTTTTTAAGTTTTCAATAAATTGAGTTTTAACAGCCTGAAGTTTGAAGCTGTGGATGACAACTGCTTGGATACTTAACTTTTTTCAGTTCACCATATTCTAGTGAAGTTTACATCCTGTCAGCTTCACTTTTTAAGCGATTAATAAATTGTATTTTAACAGTCTGAAGCCTGAAGCTGTGGACGACACCCAAGGTATTTTTTCTTTGTTCATTTGTCTACCCTCGGTGTCTTTAGTAGTGGTGAGGAGAATTTATTTCTCATCTTGTGACATAGGGGTTTATGTTTAGGCTGGTGAGCTTGTCTATAATACCAGAATGGGGAATGGTGTCGAAGGCCTTTGTGAGGTCTAGGTGGGCTGTGTGTACCACCTTACCCTTGTCTATAGCCTTGGTAATCATCTCAAAGAAGTCCACCCACATTTAGGAGGCATGAGCTACCCTTAACAAAGCCGAACTGGGTAGGATCCAGTGTTTGGAGGTTCCCAATGTCTCTGTTAATGAGTTCCATGATGATGCGCTCCATAGCCTTACAGACCAAGCTAGTCAGGCTTATAGGCCGATAGTTCCTGGAGTCTGATGTGGCTCCACCTTGGTGGAGTGGAATTACCATTATTGTGTGCCACTCTGTGGGTACATAGCCTGTGGAGAGGCTGAGTTTGAACAGTGTGTTTAGGTGAGGGGTTAGTTCATCTTTGAGCTCATGTAGGGTGCAGCCTGGGACACCATCCGTTCCCATTGATGCTGTGTTTTTGGCTTTGGAGAGGGATGTTTTAACCTGAGTGTCTGTGATATAAGGGGCTCTACATTCTTCTGGTATGGTTATGAGCCCTTCTGGGGGTGAGAGGGGGATGAAGTTTGCACTGAACCTGTCTGCAGGGATGTTGGCGATATCGGTCGGTTCAGTGTATTTTGTGCCATTCTGCACTAACTCCGAGCAGATCTGAGCATTGCCACTTAGATTCTTGGCATAGCAGAATGCCTTGTGGTTATCTTTGGAGTCCTTGGCAATTTTTCTTTCGAAGCTCGCCTTGGATGATTTTATGAGGAATTGTAGTTTCTTGTTGATACTGATCAGGGATGTCTTACTTCTTGGGATTTTACTGTTTTCTGCACTAGTTTCCTCCTTCTATTGTATAGCTTGTTTATGGCAGGGGTCCACCAGACCGGTTTCCTTTTCTTGGAGGAGTGAGTCTTTGTTTTGCTTGGGATAGCATGATCCATGCATTCTTGTAAGTGTCCATAGAATGTATTAGTAAAGGATTTTGCAGCTTGGACAGCATTATCCTTTAGCATGGGGGCTTTGAAACTTTCCACCTCGGTCTTAAGTAATGTGAAGTTTGCTTTTGAAAATTTTTTTACAGTGGTTTCCTTGTCCGGGGGTGGGGGTGGAATGTGGATATCCAGAGTGATTTGTTCATGGTCAGATCTAACCAGCGAGGGGTTGACCTCTGGTGTGGAACACTGGTCGCCTATGTTGGTGATGACCAGGTGCAATATGTTGTCACCTCTGGTGGGAGTGTTGACCGGTTGATCCAGGGCATTTGAGTTTATAAATTCTAGGAAATGCTGGGCAAGGGAGTTAGTACTTTAGTAGTTCTCCCAGTTAATGTTTGAGTAATTGAAATCACCCAATATTAGGGTGTTTGGTATGACCTTTATGTTTCACAGTGTTTCCAGAAACACAGAATGGGGGTCCTGGGACATGGTGGGTGATCTGTAGCAAGCTACAGTTTGAATTGCAGTTTTTCCCATTGTTAGTTGCACGTGGATGATCTCTGATCCATCGTGCTGTGCCACTAACCTGGAGGTGTGGGTCTCCTTGATGAGTATGGATACACCCCCGCCTTTTGTATTTCGGTCCGGGTTCTGTGGCCAAAATGTTTGGTATGAGTTGTAGCCTGGTAGTGTTACGGTGCTCTCTGGAGCCTTAAACCAGGTTTCTGATTGACCAATTTACTGGACATTCTGGACATATCTGTACAGTTGTGGGGTATGATTCTGTATGCAGACTACTACCACCCCCATGATTCAAACCATGGCTGTGTGTGCTAAAAATGCAACAGTTCACGTTTCAGTTGCATGTGCTATTTGGATTTTGTTGTCTGTCTTTTCACTGTTTTCTGTCTATGTCTCTCTCAGTTGTACTAGTTGACCACTGGGGATTACACCAGTCATATACATACATTCCTACACATTTTTTATTTATGTTGCACAATGTGGGTAACAGTGCTTAATACAACAGTACTATTATGTGATTGCAAATCTACATTACCATATGATGCCAGAGTAAACACATGCAGTACAGCAGTTAGACCTTCATTGTCAGGCTATTATGCTTTTATTTACATACAACCGATATGAGACTCTTCCCACCATATTCTCTGGTGTATGCAGTGCTTGCCTTAAACAATACAGGTTTCATACAGGCAATTAACTTACTAATACTGTTAGATTTATTTCCTATGATGGTACATGCAAGAGTATTACTAACCTGCCTCACGTCATAACCTCTCCAAGCGACATCCATGGGCCACCTGGTTCACAGCCCGTGCACTTGCCACTGTGAAGGCCATAAGAGGAATATTTAGCCATACCTATCCATAATATACATGAGCTGGCAATTATTAAATGGGTAGTGGAGTGATACTTACACACTACTGGGACCTCCCCTGTCATCCTAGCCTCTTGGATCCACTGATCCAAGAGATCCCCCTTTCACCACTTCAGGTCAGCATAGTAATGCCTGATCTGCTCACCAGTCTGGGGGATGCCAGTGGCACTGGTAAGGCCATGGGCGAGATGGTCCCAGACTTCTGCTTTAATATTGGGAACCCTGGTACTGGCTCTGCAGCAGTCTCTGCTCATGGTCTTTGACACGAAGTCCTGCCATGACTCTGGACTCCTGGATGCTCCAGCGCTGTGCCCAAAAGCACACTCCCTCTCCCATCCCAGATATGGTGCCTGCAAGGGGAAGCTACAATCAGTTATGAGATGTATTCCCGCCAGTTGGGTTTAAATAGGGCTGATTTCCTGCACTTTTGCCGTGATTGGATGGTTTTGAAAAGGCTAAGCTATGGGCAAACCTGCTTACCTAAGGTTAGCATTGTTTAAAGAGGTATATCAATGGGCAAATTGAGTTAGCTGGCCTATGCAATACTTACACCTACTATGCTGGCCTGTGCAATGCTTAGCATTGCTTAATATTTACTTTGCATTATATTTGCTTTTTGGCATTGATTTATTATTCATTACATGTTATATATAGGTCTGGTATCCATGATTCATGTGTATGTACACTGTATGGGGTCCTTGTGTTTATTGGGGACTTCAACACTTTATTACAATTACACCTCACATCTGGACTTACTGCAGTACTCCAGTTCACATATTTATGTTATGTAGTAGGTTATAGAACATAAGACTGTATATAGATTCCTTTCACATGTTCAGTTTGATTTTACTATAGTTAGGATTTGTTTGTTGATACCTCAGGTATATGTACTGCTTTGATGGCTTAGTGTTTAACTACTGTGACTATAGTGTACAGGGTCCTGGGTTCAAGACCTGCAAAGGCTGTTTATTTTGTTTCTGGCCAGAACACCGGCTGTTGCATACAGAGTGATTAAGGCACTTTTAAGCACTTGTAAGCGGGTTTGCGTGAAGGTAACCTCTGGTTGCATATGCCTACAGAGAGTTAGGTTCAATATCGCTTAACCTGTGTGCACATTGCTTACCCCTGCACAAACGGGCTTAAACCTGCTTATTAGTGCTTATATATATGCTTACTCCCACTTATTACTGCTTAATTATGCTTACACTTGCTTACTAGTGCTTACTCCCGCTTACCACTGCACTAATTTAGACAGTAATGTCTAATGGCTCTTGGGAAGGTGGGGGATTTGGAAGCTGTATGGAGTTATCATTCATTACACATTTTGCCTTACATTTGTATCCCTGATTCCTGTGTACATATACTGTATGGTGCACATGTGATTATCTATGGACATTGCAACATTATGACACTGACACCTCACATCTGCATTTAACGCAGTACTCCAGTTCACAAATATATGTTATTTTGTAGGTTATGCAACTAAAAATATTGGTCATAAAGTGAACTGACATGGAAAATGGAACGTGCTGCAGTGGGACTCGAACCGGGAATGACTGCTCATAAGGCAAATGCTCTGCCCACTATACTATTGCTGTACTGCTTCATTGGCATACATCTTGCTTTTTATTCTCTTGTGCCATTTAAGCTGCATTAACTGTAGCTAAGCAATGGGCAAACCTGTGCACCTACTGTTAAATTTCATCTGTTTCATAAAAAATCTTTACATTTGTTGCTTTAAATATTGCTCTTGTACACATGGGGAGATGTTGCTGAGGATATGCATATACCTATGAGCGGTCTCACTGATTCTTTTTGGACTTGTCTGCTGTTCTTCATTGCAGGGGCATGTATATTCTGAGAACTCTGCTCTCAAACACTCCCTCTGCACTCTTACATGCTCCATGTAAGATTAAGAGCTCAGGCAGCGTGCCTTCATTAATATGCATGACACGCTGCTATCATGCTCCTAAATGGCCGCTTCCATGCAGGACTAAGCTAGTCCTGCATGGAAGGATAATAAATCTGGGGGACACTATCAGTGTGTCAGCCACAAGGAACATAATTATGATATAAGGAATACTAGGTCAACTGCTATAACTAAGAGTGACAATAATGTGAAGTGGGAGAACATTAAAAAAATGAATGGAGGCTGCTGTATTCAAACTCTGAACCTTATGTATGGTAGCACTACATTTACAGCTTTTGCCACACGAAGAATGCAAAAAAATGCTTGTCTATGTTTAAGGTTTTATAAGAGAAACTGTAACATATTTGTATATATTTTTGAATATAAACTGTATTCTTCAAGGGCTTGAAGTGTGAGACTGTAAATTGTATGTTAATACAATATGTTTGTGCATATACTGTAACTTGCTTGTCTTTATCTGTTTGTAAGTTTGGAGCTTTTCTCCCCAGGCCTCCGCTGAAAATGGACATGTATCCAGTTGAAATATCCCGGTCAACAAATGTAAAATAAAATAAAATAAAATAATAATAAATAAATCATTTTTTGCCATCTAATGTAAGGTCACAACAGTAAAATAAAAAAATGGAATCTTTGTAGTCAAACCCAGGACCATGTGGACTTCAGCCCGACACTTAACATCTGCAACCACAGGAGAGTTGCATGACCATCTCCTAGATTAGTTTTCATTCTGAGGTTCATGCTGTTAAATGCAGCACAATGACACTTAATGAGTTTGTGCCAGGCATGGCTATGCTAATAGAATGCATCTGATGTCTAGTTTTACATGTCTGTGTCCTGTCTGCTACCTAAGTGGTCCAGTTGCCCAGGTTGTACACTGCTGCTGTGTGTGCAAACCAGCTGAGCATAACTAAAGCCGTTTGTGATAAGTGCAGCACTGTTCAAACACTGGCCCAAAAATTAAGAGAAAAAAACAAGTAAAGAAGTAATAACAGGCAGAAATAGAAATCAGTCTATGACATATACTGTACAATATGTTAGTACACATGAAATATGCCTACATGGGTCTGGAATCCAAATTGCCATACAATGCACATTCAGAACAGAGGATGAGTGCTTTAAATTTGTTTTTCACACAAACACCTTTGTAGTAAGCAACAGCACTCATTCAGCAGACAAAAAAATTAAACAGAATGTACAGTTATATTAAAACATTACATGTTAGTTGTACATTTAATGAAATGTTTATCTTTGAAAATACTGCACTTAGTCATTACACACACTGTTATGATTCTTGCTTGCAAATATACAGCACTGTCTTACCTTTTTGTTTTCCTTGGTCATTCAGCAGTTATCTGACCAGTACTCCGGGGCATACAGCATGTTGTTGTGTCTTTCGGCTTTTCCTGGTTAGGGGTCCCCACAGCAGAACTCCGGTTTGCTAATGATTGGCAGTAGATTTTTACGTGCTGAGTTGCCGGCCCTGATGCACAACCTTCAATGAAGGTACGCCCATTCATGCATGTCTCCACACAGAAGACACTCTAGCTGAAAATCGAACAGGACAACATCTTACTGTGAGGCGACAACGCTACCGCAGCACCACCACAGCATGTAAACCATTCTATATCATTGCACTTACAATGTCAAAGGATATTAACTGGGTATAATATGATATGCAGTTGCTAACTAAGGAAAGCTAGGTTGGATTTCACAAACAAGCACTGGCTGTTCTTTTGGTGTGTGGGGGGGCAAAAGTGTGCTCCTGCTATGGCACTAACATGACTGCATTGGTCTGGTTACTCTGCTTGTTTGGAATCCTGCCTGTTTTCTGATTTAAGGAGGATTGAGAAGTCAGAAACTGCAATGTTTATCCTTACTGTCAAACTTTTCTGTGTAATGCTTTCCCAGTACAAAAGTATGGTGAAAGAGGAGGAAGGTTTTAGGCTGCAAGGTGGTGAGTCAGTGTACTATGGCTTGTCTCCTAGCCAATGCAAGGACATACTGAGCATGCCTATGTCTGCCTACAACCACACCAGCTGCTGTTTCCTCCTCTGACTGACTTATCATTGGCCTGTGGCTGTGGTGACCTTGGCATTGCCAGGAGAATGTGTTCCCCTTCCCCTTGCTGATCCTGCTGCATCTGTTTCCACAAGATTAACTTGGGTAGCATAACACATACTATGAGCATTGAAGGACATGTCAGTGGATTATAGTGGTGCCCTTGGCCAGAGAGTATGTAGGCACTGGCACTGTGACTGCAGTAGCTCAAAAACATGCTATATGATATTACAGGTTGGACCGTGTGTCTCATTAAGGTGTTCTTCTGTGTGTGTGTGTGTGTGTGTGTGTGTGTGTGTGTGTGTGTGTGTGTGTGTTTGTGTGTGCATTTCTGATGAGTTTTATCAGCTGTGACCACAATGCACAGCATGTATCCACCCCTAAATGAGCCTGTGAGATATCCTCTATAGCACACATCTTGTGCAGTTGGGAGAAGTGGCACATACGAGAGTCATGTTAATTGACATCACACAAGTTCCAGATTATTCCCATGCCATTACACATGACTTGACAGTTGTTCAAGTGGTAGACCTTATGGTTAATTTAGACCCGACCCTGTTCCCCAGATGTTGTTTTCATGAGTACATGACTGCAATGTATGGCACACATTACTTCAGGGTAGTGCGATACATGGTACAATTGTAGCATTCTTGTGACCCTCTCCTCAGAACCAATGGTAAAATATATGTACTGTCTGCCATGTTGTAGCATAGCATGCTGATGCCTATGACACACCAAGCATGTCCCCTGGTACTCTGGGAAAGGTACCTGTGGCTAAGATTCTAAGTTCAACACATACCTTATTTTCCACTGTGATGAGTTCCCTCCATTTGGCTCTAGCTTTGCATCAAGGCTGCCAGAGGTCATACAGTTCCTGTACTGTGTCCTTGGTCTGCAAAGTCTTCACCTTCTCTGTCTATGGCTATTGGCAGCAGCAGCATCATTGGCTTCAGCTTGTAGCACAGACAAATGTATTGAAAAAGCAGCAGCTACTAACAATCTGTCTGTGATTACTTTGTGTCTGTACTCTACTATTTTCAAACTCCACATAAAAAAAATAGCATGGAGTCTACATGGATGGTTTATATCTCATTGACTAGCTCAACAAGATTAGTTGAGTAGCATGCAGTTCAGCTGCTTATGCTGTGATTAGCATCTGTGAAGCACAGACCGAAACAGATGCAATCCATTATTAAACTACTCCATTATAAAAAGGCAAATGTGTAGCTAGGCAAACTGATGTGGATGACAGTTATTTCATTGTTTAACTCAGTGACACACTTATTTTGAACAGTATCCTCCGGATTCAGCAAACTTTGCACAGAGTGCAGGAATAGTGCAAGAGCTGCTGCACTCAATATGGCTGATGAGCGATTCAGGAACGAGCACACCTACACTATGCCTGCATGGACACCACTGCTATATGCTAACTACCCCATTTTCTGGTATAAATTATGCAAATGAGGTGAATTAGCGATCCAGGAAGCAGGCAGGCGTCTGTGCAGGAATAGTGTAACCTGCAGAAACATATTCAGTTACTAACCGAATACATTTCTGCAAATTACAAAAACAGAGGCATGACAGCTCCAATGAAAGCATGTATTCAATGTAGTAGGCATACCAATGGCCAAATATATGGCCAGTGACATGAGAAATAGTTGCAAAATTATAAAAAAATAACTTTTATTTATTTTTTGGCCGATTTTGGACGTTTAAGTGTAGGGCAGCTGTGTGCAAACGGGATCAGCCCGAAAATAAGAAAAAAGTTGGAAATAAGCTTTTAAACCCAAATCAGCATTTTGCCATGATAATCGATGGCATGCATAAGACAACAATACCAGTAAATAGTGATTGCTAAGGGGGAAGGCTAAGTGTGAGTGTGGTAACTACGAATTAGCATTCTGTTTTATGCAAATAAGGAGACTGATACTGAATCACAGATTTCCTCTCAGTGTTAGCTTGCACCCAATCATGTAGGTGCAGCAACACCATGGTATAAGTATAAGAGGTAGATGACTTCATAAGGGGGGTGTCATGCAGGCTGTAAGCTTATTGGAGCTCTGTGGCCCGTGTTTGCCCTTAGCTAAGCACAGCTAAGGAAGGGTGTGTGTCTGAGGCTGCCAGTAGTGTTTACATTGCCTAAATGGGTGTGCATGCCATGCACCGGGTTTTAAACAAACAAAAAAAAGGAAATAGCAGGTATGTTTACATCTGAGCAATGGGTATGTGCACTGTGCCTTGGAGCTTAAACAGGAAGGCAATGGGAAGGGAAAATAGCAGTAGGAAGGCAATCAAGGAGAAATAGCATAGCTGGCAGGTGAAATGTATCAGAATCAGCCAATTACATATGGAACAGCCTAGCACTCTACTATAAACTATGCAAACACCTTCCAGTCTGGTTTTTCTCACAAACTCTACACCACTGGTGTACACAGACGGGGAACTTTTATCTGACAAAACTAACAAAATTATAGGAACTGCTGTTGCTCCAATACATCAATATGTGGAAGAGGCTGAGGGTGGTGAGGATGTGAATGCTCATGACCAACCCACAGTGAGGAGAAGGAGAAGAGTGTACAGACCCAGGGTGACCTACCAAGGGCTACATGAGCTGGAGATAGTGGAGCGCTATAGGGTGGACAGGGACATTCTACAGCAAATTGTTGAACTATGCCGACCACGCCTCACACACAGAACCAACAGAGGGGAACGCATCCCAGTGGATTGCAAGGTATGTGTAGGCTTAAGAATACTAGCCCCAGGTACCTTCCAAAGGCCAACTGGGGATATCATGGGGATCTCACAGGCATCAGCATCCAGGGTACTCCACCAGTTCATGGATGCCAAGTCAGCACATGCCAGTGAGCACATATATTTCATCAACACCCATGAGGCACTGACCGGCAATATGCATCTCTTCCACCAAATAGCAGAATACCCTGAGGTAGTGGGTGCTATACACTGCACACACATACACATCAAAGCACCACCCGGTGAGTGGGATAGGGTTTACATAAACCACAAGGGCTTCCTCTCCATCAACTTCCAGGTCATGTGTGATGCCAGAGCATTATCTTGAATGTGTGTGCTGGCAGCCGTGGAAGCTATCATGACTTCCACATCTGGCACATGACACAGCCGCACCAGCCATTTGCCAGTGGGGACATCCCATATGGCCACCTAGTGAGGGATGCTGGTTATGCACTGGAGCTGTGGCTGATGACACCCATCAGAATTGCACACACACCCAAACAAGAACTCCATAATGAGGCACACACACAAACCAGAATCATTATGCAGCATGTGCTTGGGATGCTCAAGTTACGGTTCCGCTGCCTGGACATAATCGGTGGAGTCTTGCAGTACTCTCCAACTACATGTACACAAATGTTCATAGTATGTGCCATGCTACACAATATGATCCTGTGAAAACAGCTGCAGCAGGAACAGCACGGGGCAAGGCCACACAGCCCCCCACCATTGCCAAGGCCATCACAGGCACAGAGGGACTCGGAGGAGGAACAACTTGAGCCTGCCCACGTAGGCAGAAGGAGGCATGCCCAGTATGCCCAGCCTTTGGCAAAGATGCAACGCATAGCACATACAATGACACTGTAGGGACCCAGGGAATGACACCTCTCTCTGACTCAGACATACAGTAAAAGGGATGCCAAACATGACACTGGCTGTGCTTTATCATGTATAGGGAGTGTACTTTGTGCATCCAACATAGTCAGCCCTCCAGCACCATCCTCAATACTGGTGCAGCCACAAAGTAAGTCATTCTTCCTGTCAATTGCTGAATGGAGTAGTACATTTTGATAGTTGTATCTATGGTATTTACGTGAGCATGCAAGGGAATCAGGTGGCTGAATGGGATGGCAGCAGATAGTGGAGACCTATATGGGCAGCATGAAATCCATAAAAAATGCTGGTGTCAACATAATAGGCAGTACTAGACAAGGTGACAAATCCCACTGCAGTACATGTGGTGGCCCAAATGGGTGTCCATAGGACACACACATGCATGTCAATGAGGCTCAAATACCCAACACCAGCCACAGCCAGCAGGACATGTGTAGATTACCATAAAGAAAGGCTGGGCTAAGGCTTCCAATTGATGGCAATGGAGAACAGCCCCCCATCCACACCCACACAGACTACAACAGGTCTGGCAGTTGTATGTTAGTTCTGAAGGGTAAGAAGCCTGAAACTGAAATGTAGGTCAATAAAACCTAAGATCTGTACTACACTGATATGACTCCAGTCTGCATGATAGGTCAGAATACAGAATGAAATGGAAGCCAACATAGTACCTGAAATACCAGTACAGTCATAGCAAATGTTTAAAGTCGTCAGGTGTGCCCCCCCACCACAATCCTATGTAGAAGTGCAGTAACATGTACATGTGGGTTTAATAACAGTTGAGCACATATTACCCGAGCTGGCCCAATTTACAGGATAGATTGTTGCATGTGTACAATATGCAGGGGTCCATGTGTTAGGTTGTTGTGTGTTCAATATTGTGTGGAAGTGGTCAGCATGTAGGCATGGAGGGTTGTATCTCGGTGGCCTATAGCCAGTTCTGTTGATGACAGGGCCATGTTCCAATAACTGCAGTGCCAACCACAATGCTTCTCAGCAATACCTATGTCAGCAGTTGTCCATACTCACTGTCCAGATGTCAATATCTGTCACCGTCTGAAAGATGGACATGTCATGAATGTGGGCCCAGACATACACAGAGTACACAGGTGGAAGTACCCTAGACAGAGTACATAAAATGTAACTGTCAGCTGTACTCACCTTTGGAATTGTACATACAGGTTAGCAGTACATTAGATGTCTGTGTAGTATGGAATACTGATGTAGTCTGGCCAATCACTGGCAGACCACAAAAGGCACAGTTATGAAGTAATGAGAGACTGCCTATGTCCCCGCACAAGGTAGCATAAGGAGAATGCCCCAGGTATATCTGTGAGTCAGCTGCAAGAAGCTTCTATATCACACATGCACTCAGCTCACGACACTGTTATAACTTGCTGATACTTGTTAACCTCTGCTATCTCTGAAAAAACAAAAAAAACAAAAACAAAATCTTGCTTTTTTCACACTTTTCTGAGATTTAAAAAAGTTCAGTTACAGGCTTGCTGTTCTTGAACTGTTTGTAAGTTTCTGTGAGGCCATTTTTTGCTTGGGCTAAAGGAAAGTCTCTCTGTTGATCAGTGGCAGTGAAAAACATTAAGCAGCCTGCCTGCCCCAGTGGGAGTGGTTACTGACTTGAAACTGTAGTTTTATTGGCCATTCTGGGTCAATTCCAAAACTCCTTAATCTTCCTCTCTTAAAACCTGGTTGCCTCATGGTTTTGGTGTCTTTTCAGGCTTGTTGGCTGTTGGTGAAGCACCCACCAAGAGGAGAAAATGCTGAGAGAAGAAAGGAGCCACTTTTGAGACTTTAAGTATTTTTCCTCTGTTTATTTGCTAAGCTTTTCTGCATAGCTACCTATTTTGAGCATTTTCTGGCTTGTTAAATTTGATTTCTGCATTAGTAACTGTATTTAGAGCACAACCTAGAGCTGTTTACTGAATTTCCTGTTTGCACTTATTTTTAAAATCGTTTTTTCTCAAAACTTGCATTTTATCTGTCTTTGGCCTAGCACTCTTGTGTGGGGTCATTTACTGCACTGTTATAACTTGCTGATACTTGTTAACCTCTGCTATCTCTGAAAAAACAAAAAAACAAAAAAAAAAATCTTGCTTTTTTCCCACTTTTCTGAGATTTAAAAAAGTTCAGTTACAGGCTTGCTGTTCTTGAACTGTTTGTAAGTTTCTGTGAGGCCATTTTTTGCTTGGGCTAAAGGAAAGTCTCTCTGTTGATCAGTGGCAGTGAAAAACATTGAGCAGCCTGCCTGCCCCTGTGGGAGTGGTTACTGACTTGAAACTGTAGTTTTATTGGCCATTCTGGGTCAATTCCAAAACTCCTTCATCTTCCGCTCTTAAAACCCTCTTTTGCGCGGTTTTGCACGGTTTTGAGCATAGCGCAACAACGGGCAGTGCCGCCTAATTGGGTTTAAACTATTCCTGGCTCCACAAGGTCTGCTCTTCACTTTTTCCCTTAGAACTACTCTATCTCTCAATTTAAACACCATATTCTCATTCTAAGGCCCTTCACTGGTCCAATTAAGTAATCCTACAAGTTAGCACTGTTAAACCATAAGCACTACTTACTCTTATACTCTCTACGATTACCCTGTCCTCTATTGGTCCATCTTAAATTCAGTTTCTCTATTACTCTAGCATGTCCAAAGGTCAGTCAATGGATTCCTCTCCAGTCCAGCTGGTGAATCTGGGAATTTTGAGGCAATGTTACAACTGTCTCATGTACACGGACAACCCTCTCCTCCTCCAAACAGGTTTAAATATATGTGAGAGATGCAACTATTTAGCCAAACTGGAGGCTGAGCTCTCTCATCTCAAAACTGGTGTAACCAGTCAGGAGGAGAAGGTAACCTCACACATCACAATTCCAGTATCACATAGTCCCACAACATCAGCGAACCAAACACATAAATACACAAAAACATACTTAGAGGCTCTAAATAAAAATCTACCTAAGCAACAGAGACCTCCAAAGCAGACATCCAAGCAAACGCTACCTCAAAACAAAACACACACAACACATAACCCACAAAGTCAGTGTGCCAAGCAGCCACAGCCCTTAAGGCTGAATAACACACCTGATACTCTTGTTATAGGTGACTCTATTGTCAGACACACTGACGTCCCGCTCACCAGGCTAAATAAAGAGAAGGTCACAGTGAGCTGCCTGTCGGGTGCTAGGATCTGACACATAACGCAAGCACTCAGGTCACTCCAAAGCAAATACAAATATGACTCAGTCATTGTACATACTGGTGTGAATGACCTGAGACGTACCTCCCTGGACTACATGAAAAGAGACATAGAGGAGCTCTCTGATCATGTAGCCCAGGCTGGTATGACCCTGACCTTGACCAGCATCTTACCCTCACCTAGAATGATGCCACAGTACAAAGACAAAATGATCGATTTTAACAATTGGCTAAAATTTTGGTGTCATTCAAAGGGGATCCAGTGTCTGTCAGCCTGGGATGACATGCTCGACAAGCCACGTTGCTTCGCTAGGGATGGCTTGCACCTGTCACCACTGGGCTTTCGGATATTGGCAAAGGCTCTTGCCACCCCATAGTGCCTTTTTAGGCAAGGCTCAAAAGTCAAACCCACCCCATAGACAGCACAAGGAACAAGAAACTAAGGGTAATGCTGCTAAACGCCAGAAGTCTTAACCTCAAGATGCATGCACTAGCTCTCCTCAGTAAGGAGAACATTGATATCTGTGCAGTGACAGAAACCTGGTTCAAGGCTCCAGAGAGCACCCGGCACTACCAGGCTATACCTCATATCATGCTTTTCGCCCCAAAACTCAGACCGAACCACAAAGGAGGGGAGTTTCCATATTTATCAAGGATATCCACACCTCCAGGTTAGTGGCATTGCACGAAGTATCGGAGACCATCCATGTGCAACTAACAGTGGGCAAGACTGCTTTTCAGTTTATAGCATCCTACAGACCACCCTCTCAAAGTCAGGAATCCCATTCGCTTTCCTGAAAACATTGGAGAACATGAAGATCTCTCCGAACACCATTATATTGGGTGACTTCAACTACTCAAACATTGACTGGAAGCACTACTCAAGCCCCAGCACCTTAGCCCAAAGATTCCTGGAAATTATAAACTCAAATGCTATGGAACAACTAGTCACCACTCCCACAAGAGGGGACAACATACTAGACCTGATCATTACCAACATGGGGACTCTATGCTCCACACCAGAAGTATATCCCTCATTGGTAAGATCAGACCATAAATTAATTTCACTGGATGTCCACATACCGACCCAACTCCAGCCCAGAAAACCACAGTGAAAAACTTCTCAAAAGCGAACTTCTCACTTCTCAAAACCGAAGTGGAATCCTTCAAGGCCCCAGGGCCAGTGGAAACTACAGCCCAAACTGCAGAATCCTATATAAATGCATTCTACGGACATCTCCAGGAATGCATGGATCATGCTATCCCAAACAAAACCAAGACCCAGTCATCCAAAGGCAGGCGTCCAGTCTGGTGGACCCCTGCCATAAATAAACTGTACAACAGAAGGAGGAAGCTACTACATGATAGAGCAAAATCCCTAATAGGGAAGGCATCTCTGATCAGTACTAGCAAAAATTACGATCCCTCATAAAATCCTCTAAGGCCAGCTTTGAGAGAAAAATTGCACAGGACACCAAAGACAATCATAAGGCTTTTTTCAGTTATGTTAGAAACCTGGGATGCAACTCCCAGACTTGTTCTGAGTTGATTCTAAACGACAAAAAATACACTGAACCCACAGACATCGCCAATATCCTGGCAGACAGGTTCAGTGCAAACTTCTCAACCCCCCCCCCAAAAGAGCAAGTATCTATCCCGGCAGAGGGCTGCCTCCCAAACATCTCAGATGCTCAGGTGAAGGCTGCCCTCTCCAAAGCAAGAAACACTGCTTCCATGGGACCAGATGGCATCCCAGGTTGCGTCCTACATGAACTACAAGAAGAACTAATCCCTCAAATAAAACAGCTATACAATCTCAGCCTCACTACAGGATATGTGCCCACAGAATGGCGTACAGCAACAGTGGTCCCACTCCACAAAGGTGGAGCCTCTACGGACCCTGGAAACTATTGCCCCATAAGCCTGACTAGCTTAGTCTGCAAGGCTATGGAGAGGATCATCATGGAGCTCATAAAAATAGACATTGGGGACCTACAGACAATAGATCCTACCCAGTTCGGCTTTGTCAAGGGCAGATCCTGCCTTTTGAACCTGGTTGACTTCTTTGAAACAGTCACCAAAGCCATAGATGAAGGGAAGGTAGTCCACACAGCCTATCTGGACCTTGCAAAGGCATTTGACACAATACCCCACTCGGGCATCATAGATAAGCTATCCAGCTTAAATATAAACCCCTATGTCACAAGATGGGTTGCAAACTGGCTCAAAGACAGAACCCACAGAGTGAGAGTTGCTGGAGCCATGTCAGACTCGAAACCGGTCACAAGTGGCATCCCACAGGGTTCTGTCCTGGGACCACTCTTGTTCGGTATATACTTTTCCGAGGTACAGGCAAACGTGGGAGGACTATGGCTCACCAAGTTCGCAGATGACTGTAAACTGGGCGCCATAATCAACTCTTCAGCTGACACAAACATCCTTCAAAAAGGTCTCACAGAGACAGATAACTGGTGCCAGCGCCATGGTTTAAAGCTAAATGCCAAAAAATGTATAGTCATACCCTTTGGCAAAAACAATGTGCCCACAAATTACCACATAGGCGGAAACCCATTAAGTACAGAGAAAGTTAGTAGGGACCTGGGGACCCAAGTTGATAGCAATCTCTCCTTTGAAAACAACATTGCCAAAGTGGTTAGAAAGACCTTCTACATAGCCCACCTCATCACGAAGGGTTTCACATCTAGATCAAGAGAGGTAATCGTGCCCCTTTATTCATCCCTCATCAGGCCCATCATAGAATACAATGCCCCTTTTGGGATGTACCTTACCCGACACCTGCAGCAATTAGAAAGACCCAAAAAGTATCTCACCAAGAGGATCAATGGTCTCAAACAGATGCCATATACTGCTCGGTTAAAAAAAACTCCAGCTCTACTCAGTTGCATACCGCCTACTTCGAGGCAATCTATGCCTGACATATAAAGCTATGTCAAATCCAGAATTAATGGACATGCTCCACCTCAGTAAATCTAAATACCTTAGAGCCACACACTCGAGGGACTTGAACCTCAGCACAGAAATAAATAGAACTTGCTGGAGGGACAGGTTCATAACCCAGAGGCTCCCTTCGCTCTGGAATAGAATTCCAGTTCATGTGAGGCAGAGCACCTCACTGAATCTCTTCAAGAAGAATCTCGATAAGTGGATGGGGGATCGTAGGTTTGTCCCCGGGATTACTCCCATGTCACTATTAGACAGAGGCACAGTAAACTAAACCTTAAAAAGGGCACAGTATACTCAAATCAAGGGATGGCGTAAGCCATACAGAATCGGGCTAGGCTTATAATTGCCACAGGGCAGATAGCCTAGTATGAACCTATGAACCTATGAACACCATCAGCCATAGGTTTATCACAGATTATATCCTTGCTGTTGGGAATGAGTACAGTATGACCCCCACTTCTGTATGAGAATACACACAAAATGCAGAATGCTGAAGAGGTGTCCCATGTAGGTGTGTCCCCAGCTGTAAGCAAAACCCTGCCAGCATGCAGACCAATTGATTAATATGGACAGGAACTATTGCCATTAGCACCTCACACACTTACCCTGTCACCCCAGGGGAATCCAGTGGCTCACAGCCTGGGAATGTAGGAGTGACAGAATGCACTGGCCTGCTACAGATGGCCTGCATCATTATCAAATGGCCTACAGTCCTCTGTCAAAGGCTTGTGCCTTACCCGTAGTGCCAATGTATATTATCTTTCGTGGTCCCAACTAACAACATAACACAGTCAACAGAACACAAATGCAAGGTCATGTTGATAAATGTAAGTAGCATGCCCTCCATGTCCTGCTGCATGAACTGTGGATGAACCCCTAAATACCACTGGGATGAAGGGACAACTAAAGGGATACTTCTCAGATATCACTTGGATAATGTTAGGAAGCGGATAGAATAACAGACTGGGGGGGGTGTAGAAGCATGGACGTCATAGAGTGTGTGAAGTCTGAAACTTTGATGTGTGCCCATACTACCCCTACCTGCAAACCCAGTTATGGGTGGCTACAAACCTGTTCATAAAACACAATTTGAAGGGGAACTGACCAGATATGTGAGCCCTACCTCTGGGTAACCTGGGTCAATCTGTATAGCTGAGAGGTATGGCCACAGCAGGATATGACAATTCTGTTACATCGATATATGTAGAAGAAGGGGACCCTCAGCCACCACAGTACGAAGGTGCTGGACCATTTACACAGTCCCATCAGCAAGTGTCTGCAGCTACCCCTCCAGAATGGCATGAGTGTGCAAGAATATGTAGGCTGCAGACAACAATACTGAACACAACTTCATTCATCTTGTATTTCCCATGAAATAACTGTGAGCAAATAAGTATATCTGTCAGTAGTTGATGACATAATACATCATAGTGTAAAACAGTACATATGTCTGAATATCTCTGCTAACACCAACCATGTAACACAAGCAGCACAGACACAATAGTTACAGTATCCCACTATCTGTTACCCATTATGACTCTATATTGTCAACCTACCTACAAATATCCTGAAGAAACTTGTTGCTAGCTGTAGGTGTAGAACACCAAACCCTGGACTTGAGTACAACCTACCTGGAATGGATTCACACACTCAATACAGAAGGTCATTCTGGGCATACTCCTACACTTGAAGATATGAAGCCTATGTCTGACAACGCAGTGGACTTACATATCTGTCAGTCACAGATGCCTGTGCACACACACCACATTGTACACCATTCATGCGTTGCACACACATTGGATAGGAATACTCACACATATCCAAGGCCAGCACACTATAATATGTCAAAAATACACGCACAGAGATATGGGGAAGAGAGAGACAGTTAGTGACAGAGAGATTTCCATCATGAGGCCTGTCTCAACCACCACACATCCAGTTGGCCAATACCACATGATGTGCTGATGTCAATCACTGTAGACATTGCTTTTGATAGCCCTCAGCCCTATAATGTCTTTGCTGCTTGTGATAACTGTGTAACACGATAAAACAAATCTGTATTCATCTAGCATTTGTATACCCAGTCCTGTCAAATGTAAAGTTGTGTGTGACTATGTGTGTGTGTGTCTGTGTGTGTGTGTGTGTGTGTGTGTGTGTGTGTGTGTGTGTGTGTGTGTGTGTGTGTTTCCAGAGGAATGATTTATGGACCATTCACATGCAAACTGCACTGCCCATTGCCCATCTTGTCACTCCTGCTGATGCCAGTCACCTGGAAATAACCCTCTGGCCAAGTATTAGCCCTATAAACTGCATGGAGCTTGCAATACATGTGTAATACTGTAGTGTAAAAAACTAGCTAGGCAAGAATTCTAATCCCAGACATGAAAACTGTGTGTGTGTGTGTGTGTGTGTGTGGGGGGCAATGAATGATTTTGAGGCCATTCACAGTCACTACACTTCCCATTGCCCTACTTTAGAATGCCTGTTAAAAGTCATCAGGTGTGCCCCCCCCCCCCACAATCCTATGTAGAAGTGCAGTAACATGTACGTGGGTTTAATAACAGTTGAGCACAGATTACCTGAGCTGGCCCAATTTACAGGATAGATTGTTGCATGTGTACAATATGCAGGGGTTCATGTGTTAGGTTGTTGTGTGTTCAATATTGTGTGGAAGTGGTCAGCATGTAGGCATGGAGGGTTGTGTCTCGGTGGCCTATAGCCAGTTCTGTTGATGACAGGGCCATGTTCCGATAACTGCAGTGCCAACCACAATGCTTCTCAGCAATATCCATGTCAGCAGTTGTCCATACTCACTGTCCAGATGTTAATATCTGTCACCGTCTGAAAGATGGACATGCCATGAATGTGGGCCCAGACATACACAGAGTACACAGGTGGAAGTATCCTAGACAGAGTACATAAAATGTAACTGTCAACTGTACTCACCTTTGGAATTGTACATACAGGTTAGCAGTACATTAGATGTCTGTGTAGTATGGAATACTGATGTAGTCTGGCCAATCACTGGCAGACCACAAAAGGCACAATTATGAAGTAATGAGAGACTGCCTATGTCCCCGCACAAGGTATCATAAGGAGAATGTCCCAGGTATTTCTTTGAGTCAGCTGCAAGAAGCTTCCATATCACACATGCACTCAGCTCACCACACCATCAGCCATAGGTTTATCAGAGATTATATCCTTGCTGTTGGGAATGAGTACAGTATGACCTCCACTTCTGTATGGGAATACCCACAAAATGCAACATGCTGAAGAGGTGTCCCATGTAGGTGTGTCCCCAACTGTAAGCAGAACCCTGCCAGCATCCAGACCAATGGATTAATATGGACAGGAACTATTGCCATTAGCACCTCACACACTTACCCTGTCACCCCAGGGGAATCCAGTGGCTCACAGCCTGGGAATGTAGGAGTGACAGAATGCACTGGCCTGCTACAGATGGCCTGCATCACTATCAAATGGCCTACAGTCCTCTGTCAAAGGCCTGTGCCTTACCCGTAGTGCCAGTGTATATTATCTTTCGTGGTCCCAACTAACAACATAACACAGTCAACAGAACACAAATGCAAGGCCATGTTGATAAATCCCAGTAGCATGCCCTCCATGTCCTGCTGCATGAACTGTGGATGAACCCCTAAATACCACTGGGATGAAGGGACAACTAAAGGGATACTTCTCAGATATCACTTGCATAATGTTAGGAAGTGGATAGAATAACAGACTGGGGGGGTGTAGAAGCATGGACGTCATAGAGTGTGTGAAGTCTGAAACTGTGATATGTGCCCATACTACCCCTACCTGCAAACCCAGTAATGAGTGGCTACAAACCTGTTCATAAACCACAATTTGAAGGGGAACTGACCAAATATGTGAGCCCTGCCTCTGGGTAACCTGGGTCAATCTGTATAGCTGAGAGGTATGGCCACAGCAGGATATGACCATTCTGTTACACTGATATATGTAGAAGAAGGGGACCCTCAGCCACCACAGTACCAAGATGCTGGACCATTTACACAGACCCATCAGCAAGTGTCTGCAGCTACCCCTCCAGAATGGCATGAGTGTGCAAGAATACGTAGGCTGCAGACCACAATACTGGACACAGCCTCATTCATCTTGTATTTCCCAGGAAATAACTGTGAGCAAATAAGTATATCTGTCAGTAGTTGATGACATAATACATCATAGTGTAAAGCAGTACATATGTCTGAATATCTCTGCTAACACCAACCATGTAACACAAGCAGCACAGACACAATACTTACAGTATCCCACTATCTGTTACCCATTATGACTCCATATTGTCAACCTACCTACAAATATCCTGAAGAAACATGTTGCTAGCTGTAGGTGTAGAACACCAAACCCTGGACTTGAGTACAACCTACCTGGAATGGATTCACACACTCAATACAGAAGGTCATTCTGGGCATGCTCCTACACTTAAAGATATAAAGCCCATGTCTGACAATGCAGTGGACTATACATATCTGTCAGTCGCAGATGTCTGTGCACACACACCACATTGTACACCATTCATGCTTTGCACACACATTGGATAGGAATACTCACACATATCCAAGGCCAGCACACTATAATATGTCAAAAATACACACACAGAGATATGGGGAAGAGAGAGACAGTTAGTGACAGAAAGATTTCCATCATGAAGCCTGTCCCAACCACCACACATCCAGTTGGCCAATACCACATAATGTGCTGATGTCAATCACTGTAGACATTGCTTTTGATAGCCCCCAGCCCTATAATGTCTTTGCTGCTTGTGATAACTGTGTAACACAATAATACAAATCTGTATTCATCTAGCATTTGTATACCCAGTCCTGTCAAATGTAAAGTTGTGTGTGACTATGTGTGTGTGTGTGTGTGTGTGTGTGTGTGTGTGTGTGTGTGTGTGTGTGTGTGTGTGTGTGTTTCCAGAGGAATGATTTATGGACCATTCACACACACACTGCACTTCCCATTGCCCATCTTGTCACTCGTGCTGGTGCCAGTCACCTGGAAATAACCCTCTGGCCAAGTATTAGCCCTATAAACTGCATGGTGCTTGCAATACATGTGTAATACTGTAGTGTAAAAAATAGTTAGGCAAGAGTTTTAATCCCAGACATGGAAACTGTGTGTGTGTGTGTGTGTGTGTGTGGGGAGGGGCAATGAATGACTTTGAGGCCATTCACAGTCACTACACTTCCCATTGCCCTACTTTAGAATGCCTGTTGATGTCAATCAAATACCAGCTCCCATAACCTCCATGGCACTTGCGATAACTGCATAATGCTGTACTGTAATGTACTATTTAGGTAGGAATTCTAATCCCAGACGTGAAACCAGGGACATCGGGAGGCATACGCACTGTACTGATTTTAGTACAACTTCTTTAGAAGAGGGGGTAGCTTTTTTAAAAAAAAAAACATACATATTTTTTCTAAACAGCGTTGCTTCTTTAAGGAACATACCAGCCAGTCGGAAGTGAGCTCACATCATGTCCAGCTGGCTGCGAGCAGGAAAGGTGAAGTAGTGAGTGGAAGACAATCACAAATGGATTATGACTGCAAGTGGGAAATGTGAAGATGTAGTGAGTGGAAGGCAATCACATACAGACTATCAAGTAAGGGAGGTGTGTGTGTGTGTGTGTGTGTGTGTGTGTGTGTGTGTGTGTGTGTGTGTGTGTGTGTGTGTGTGTAAATGCCCCCACATAATACACCTGCTGGCCATAGGTGTTCAGGCTTAAACCCTATACCTTTGCTTCAGGGTAAGAAGAGCTTAAAGTCCCTAACCACCACCATTTCTGAACTTTGTTCAGAGTTGTTTTTCTAACAGTTGTGATCTATGGTGAGAAGTGAGAACTGAGAACTGAAGTTGTATTTCCCCCATTACTGTTTTTGTTGTTTGTCCAGGTTTTTTGTGCTAAGGTGTGAAATGAGAACTGAATTTGTATTCCCTCATTATTGACTTTGTTTGTCCAGGTTTTTTGTGCGAAGAGGTTGAGAGCTATCTAAATGATAGCCATTAAGTTTCAGTCTTCCTATTTTTCAAACTGTTGATTTAGCATAGTGGTATGTTGCACTGATTGTAGTGCATATGGTTCTGGGTTCAAGACATGCATGGTGATAACACAGCATTTTATTCTAGCATCTTTCCAAAATTATACAAGCAATGTTTAAAATGTGTCCCTGGTTTTTGGTATTTTGTCCCCCCCCCGCAATAAATGTTGGCTTTTTCCAGATTTATTGTGCTGCAAAGTACAGAGATACAGCTGAGTGTCGACATTTTACAAGGAGCTGAGACCTGCAGGGGAACTAAAGTTTAGTGCTGCTTATAGTGAGTCTGCTTGTACTGTTAATAGCACAACAGGAAGTGTACTTGCTTTTCTTGCAGAAGGCAGTGGGTTCTTCTCCCACAGTAGGTAGATGCATTGCTGATACTGTACTGTGTTGTAAAGGGGGGTGGATGCTGTAGTTTGTTTTGGCAAAGATATCTAGTAGTAACTATGAACCTGTTATCAGTTTGCCATCCATTCCCTATTGCAATATTACTAGCGTATCATTGTTTTTAATGCAACATAGGCAATTTATTCCTCAAGGACAACAGGCACTTTATATTTCATGGTTTCATCTACAAATAAAATTTTTTGCTAGCAGCAGCCTCTTCATTAGTTACAGATTTCTTTAATGTGGAATTATGTAGATGGCTTTTACTAGTTCAGAGATTGTGCATATTTACTTATACTGGTGGACTGTAGAAGTTTGAGTAGACTTTTATGATGGAAATGTTATGAATTGGGCTGTTTTGTCATTATTGGTGCATGCATTTTGTTTCATAGTTTACTGGGAAAATGTTCAAAACAATAAATTTAAAACGCTCTCTAACAACTATACTGTATGGTACAAGGAATATAATTTAATACAATCAGGAAGGTATATCAAAGAGCACGTGTATGTTTCATGTGCAAGGGGCCTATAATTTGAAAACAGCCCAAAGTTAATCTTTGTCTGCCACTGGAAAAATGTATTTTCTTTAAATGTGGGTTTCAATGCTGTTTCAATGAATGTGAGTTTCAAGGGCAGAGAAGTTTTAATGCTAAGTCTAGTTTCATTGTGAGACTGCATTGCTTTGTTTAGCAGATATTTATTGGTGTTTGTGCTGTGAAATGCAAAATAAAACTTTTCTGGCAAATCATTTAGGAATGAAGTCACTAAATAATGACCGATGTTAAGTTTCAGATGTCATAATCTTCAGAAAAATGCATGCTAAAGCAAGACCTGATATTCTGTCAACTGTCTTAAGTTTTACAAGATCAATTTTTAGTACTGTTTGTATGTTCCCCCAATATATTTGGCCTTGTCCAGATTTCCTGCATTAAGAGGTTGAGAGGTATGTGCAAATAAATCGCTTTATAGAATTAGGAATATCCAAACCTCTCAACTGTCCCCAATTTTGGCTCAAAATGTTGCTCTCCCCCTAATAATCTCTCCGCAAAATAGCAATTTTGGAAGAAAATGTGGAGGGTTTACTTTTATAAATAACTGTAATGATCAGTTATACATTACTTTTATTTCAGAAATGCATGTAGATTCTCTAATTTTGCCAGCTGCTCAAGTTAACTGTGCTCATATTAAAATGGTGTCCCTTCTTTGACAGGTTCCCAGCTGTATTGTCTGGCAATTTTATATTTTTGCATCACATTTTTGGTCCGTTTTTCTGGCAAATTACTGGCAAATCATTAAAGACTGAAGTTAGAAAATAATGGCAGACATTTGAGTTTCAGATTTCATACCTTTCAGAAAATTCGTACTAATGCAAGACCTACTACTATTCTATTATCTTTCTAAGTTTATAAGAGCAATATTTAAAAAATGTCCTTATTTTTGGGCCTTTGCCTTGGTTTTATTTATGAGTTTGTTGATGTAAGAGGTTGAGAGGTATTTGTGTGTGTGTGTGTGTGTGTGTGTGTGCGTGTGTGTGTGTGTGTGTGTGTGAGGTAGGTAGGTAGCATACTTACTAACATATTTTGCAGAATGTCTAGATTGTCCCATATTTTTTGTCTGTTTCTCATAAATTTTGTGATTTTCTAGAAAATCATTGAAGGCTGAAGTTGCTAAATAATAACAGCCATTTGAATTTCAGACTTCATCTCCTTTAGAAAAATTCATACTAGCACACATCCTGTTATTCTAGCAACTTTCTCATACTAGCACAAATCCTGTTATTCTAGCAACTTTCTAAGTTCACGAGAGCATTATTTAATATCTGTCCCTGTTTATTTTAGGCTTTGTCCATATTTCTTGCACTAAGAGGTAGGTAGGGGTGTGTGTGTGTGAATGAAACACCCTAGTTAGGGGTAGCAGGTGATTAGTAATTCACTCAAGCTCAAAACCTGTACCTTAGTTACAGAAAACAAAAGCATGAATCCTCTACCCCAACTACCATGCTGCATTTTTCAAAGAACTGACTTTCAGGTTCATTTTCAATTCAAGGAACCGAGTTTGAGTGAATATATATTATATTACTGAAGAGGCATTACAGCGAATGCCTCTTCATCGACACTAAAAGAGCGAACCATGAATTACGAGAATGGCCGTAGCTTTGCTGGGGAGGGGGGTAGCGGTTTGAGAGCTGTGAGTACAAATTTGAAAATCCTAGCTACACCCCTGTGTGAAACTGTGTTTGTGTGAGAGAGTGTATGTATGTTTGATGATACCTAATTTTATGGACATTGACACTTACTACTCTCCCCTTACCCCTCCTTTAGCATTGCTGCTGATGTTAGTCACCTTCAAAGATACCTGTAGAGAGCTTTCCAACTTATAAGCTCCATGGGGCTTGTGATAACTGTGTAATACTGTAGTGTAGCATACTAGTTAGATAGGAGTTCTAATCCCAGACATGGCAACTGTGAAATTGTGTGTGTTTGTGTGAGAGCGTGTGTGTGTGTCTTTAATGATACCTGATTTTATGGACATTGACACTTACTACTCTCCCCTTACCTCTCCTTTAGCACTGCTGCTGATGTTAGTCACCTTCAAAGATACCTTGGCACAGTTCTCAAGCATGTAAGCTCCACGGTGCATGCCATAAATGTGGAACAATGTAGTTGCAGTAGCTGCATAGGTATGGGTTTGAATATCATCTGTGGCAAGTGTTTGTGTATGTCCATATGCATGTCTGTACCTGAAATATTTTGGTCCCATTTAAACCCAGTGCACATCTCAGAGCCTGACTTTAGCAGTCCTGCATATATCATCCACCTTAGAAGTACCTGTTGCCAACCCTAAACCATGTGAGGTCAGTGGTGCATGTGGTAAATGCGTAATCATAATGGTCTGTAATGATTGTTAGGTAGAGGTTTGACCCTCACCCCTGGCAAATGTAAAGATGTGTATACGGTAGAATTATTTTTGGGATCTCTCACCCACTACATCACCCAATGCCAGTATTTAAAAGGGCTGGTGATGTTCCTCACCTTAGAATTAACTTGGGATAATCTCCGTGGCATGCGGGTTAAATGTGTACACTATAATAGCAATACATAGCTAGGTAGATGTCTAAATCTCAGTACTGGCAAGTGTGTTTGTCTGTCATCAGTATCATGTGTGGAGGTTGTGATTATGTAATAATAGGATCCATTGTGGGGTGGGTTTTGCTAAATTATTATGGTAAGGACCTATTATATGTCACAATGTCCACCTTACAAGGACAACAGATGCCAAACACCGGAGGGGTTGGTGTAGACAATCCATAGCCTAACATGTGACATTATGGATTGATGAACAATATAGGCAACCCTTCTATTACTCAGAGAACACTCTCCACCCATGTCTTATACACAAACACACTTGGCTAGGCAACAACCACTATATTGGTAGTTCCCTGCATATTGCATCACAGATAGTAACCATGGTGTGATTGCAGTGGACTGCATGCCTGTTGACAACAGTGCCACTGACATCAGAAAGTGCTTGTTGTGTTACATCTCCTGACTATGTGTTATCCAGCAAGGAAAAGGACATGGCACCCTGTTTCATCCCCTCAGTAGGGAAATAAATGTGTACAGTGGCCCTTTTGCTATGTTCCCCACTGGATGCCTGCAACAACAGTAGAGTCTGCAAACATAACCCACAAAGGGAATACCATGCCTTATACACATGCCCTGTATGGACAGACACCACTAACTCCACTGAATACCTGTATCATGCTGTCAATGTAGGTGCAAGCACAACCTCAATTACATAGCCAGGTCTCACCAAATACGGTCAGGAATGCTACATCAGAAGATAAAAATCTGTCCCCACAACATGCCCCAGAGACCTCAAGTACACTTCCACACATCAAAGAACATGCATGTGGGACATGTACATAGCCCAGACACTGTCCATATTATGGAATATAGATCACATACATGGGAAGCAGTGCACATCACTGGCCACCCACAATAGTAACCCAGATGAGTCGATGGTGAATCCAATACCCACCCCTGGGGGGCCACTACAGAAACTACACCTCTGAGCCACACTGGGGACTATTGTCATGTGGCCTGATGCCAAGGTATTCCCTTGGCCTAGCCTTGTACAATCTTCAGGCCCATTCACCTACTACACACCTGTGAAGCAATATACCTATGGATCTCAGTACTGGCAAGTGTGTGTGTGTGTGTGTGTGTGTGTGTGTGTGTGTGTGTGTGTGTGTGTCTGTGGATGAATGATTATGAAGCCATTCACACTCACTAATCCTCCCATTGCCCTACTTTAGCATGCCTGCTGATGTCAGTCACCTTGAAATAACCCTTTGACCACCTAAAGAAATCCAAGTCACTGCGAGCCATGCGCTCTAGTGAGCTAAACCTCGCCACAATAATAAATAGAACATGCTGGAGAGATAGATTCCTGTCACAGAGACTCCCCATGCTTTGGAACAAAATTCCAAACTACATTAGGCAGAGCCCCTCACTAACACTCTTTAAGAAAAACCTTGACAAGTGGATGGGTAACAGAAAATACACCCCTGGGATCACTTCATTGGCTCTGCTTGACAGATGATCAATTAATTAATCAATGGGGCGGTGAAAGCCAACACACTCTGGCTAGGCTAATAAATGCCCTTGGGCAGATAGCCTAGTACCTACCTATGAACCTATAAGCTCTGTGGCGCTTGTGATAACTGCGTAATACTGTAGTGTAGCAAACTAGTTAGATAGCAGTTCTAATCCTTATTCTGCCAAGTGTGATAAAGTGTGCATTTCTGTGAGTGTGTGTGTGTGTGTGTGCGTGTGTGTGCGTGTGTGTGTGTGTGTGTGTGTGTGTGTGTGTGTGTGTGTGTGTGTGTATGTGCGCCTTTGTTGACACCTGATTTTGTGGACACTCACACTTACTACACTTCACTTACCCCTCCTTTAGCATTGCTGCTGATGTCACTCATCTTCAAAGATACCTTTCGACATTAACTGTGACACACTGTAGTAGCAATACATAGTAAGGTAGGGGTTTGAAACTCAGTGCTGGTAAGTGTGCGTTTGTGGATGTGTCATCAGTATCCTGTGTGGGTTTTGCTACATTATTATATTGAGGACCTATATGTCACAATGTCCACATTACAAGGCCAACAATTTTCAAGCACTGCAGAGGTTGTTGTAGACAATTCACAGCCATAAATGTGTACAGCCATGTGCAATTACTATGTGACAGTATGGATTAGTAAACAATATAGGCAACTGTTATAATACTCAGATACCACTCTACACCCACGAATCATAGACAAACACGCTTGGCTCTTACTCCCTTCCTTTCTTACTTTCTCTCTGTCTCTCTCTCTCTCTGTCTCTCTCCATCTCTGGTGGATGTGGAAAAGTACATCTGTTTTGCATAGGTAGCAGCTTGACTTTTGTAGGTAATGCTCATGATCAGCTGAGGGCCTGTGCATGAATTGGAGTCCCCCACTTGCTAATTGTATGTGGAACAGCTGTGGTATCATTTCTATAGCCAGTTGCATGGAAACACACTCCTATAACTAAGCACTTCATGTGGGTGTTGCCCCTTTTCCTTTACTGTGAGCAGGACGTCATGTGGGTGTCTGACAAACAGCATCACAGAGGGTAGCTGGAAATACCTCTTAGAACATACACTGTGGAGACAGGCCAACAAACAGGAGGGGGATGTTTCAGACATGGGAACAGAATATAAGTGTTGCTGTTATACATTTGAAGTAATGTTGGTTTAACAGGGTTTTTGTGGATATGGCTGTTCTACATGATTTAAAGTCTGGCATGACAGTGCTATGTGGTTGAGGTGACTTTCACCTGTAGGGCTATCTGCAGACTGGCCAGAGTTTTGAGTCTTAGATGTGGTGTGTTACTCACACATTTCCTATCTTTAGAAATGCAGTAGCATACTCTGATGATTGCAATCAGTACGTGGTGACATCCATATGTGTTACTGACTTCATATCCCTCAGAAGAGATAGGTCACAACAAACCCTGTTACACCAGGAATTTTCTCAGTTTATCACAGCGATATGTCAGTATTGGCCCTGTGTTTGTGCTTCTGTCCCCCAAGTCTGTCACCCTTTGTCCATAGAGAAAAAAAAACAGCTTCACAGCACCAATTATTAAAAGTGTAGAAGGTTTAATACTAATATTCCAATTTTCCAAAACAAAGCTTTCGGACAAAGTCCTTCATCAGTGTTACAATTTCTTTTCCATATGCATTCTTTTATACAACCCTAAAATAAACACATGACACAACCTAACCTATCATATAAATATATTAATTAATAAGCATAGAAATTTAAAGATACATATCATTAATTCATTTTAATTCAATAAAAATAAAAATAATAATAAAATAGTTTTATCAGAGTTTTACATGTTGCTGTTTATATTTCAAAATTGGCTTAATAAAAACTTGTTTATTAATTCCAGGTGGAGCATCTGCATGAAGTTGAATAAGCCACTCATATTCTTTCTTTTCCAACTTGGTGTTAATATCCTCTCTTCTTAAACTTGGTTCCAAAACATCTACAACTCTAAATACAAAACTATGTGCCGGTCCTTCTTCATCTATATGTTTAGCTAATGCATTTGTTAATATACTCCTTCTAATATCCAATTTATGTTCTATAATATACGCTCTCCTCAGGGAACTACAGGTACTTTTGGTCATACTGGCATTCTACAAAACTTATTATTAATGGAGAATACTCTGTTATATTCAAGATGTGATGTTCGTGATCCTATGAATATTACCTCAACTCAGGAGAATGAAAGGAATAGGTATGCATCTAGTATTACTAATCTGGAATGGAAAGTTAAAATGTATAAAAGACTGCAATGGCAGAGGTATAGTTTTGTAGCCTACATCAACTTAGGCATCATTCCATGAGGGCTACGAGTCTTGAATATGCCTTCATATAAAAATACCTATCCAGATCTCCTAAAGAGATGGCAAGAAATGAGTATTAAATTAGGTATAGATTACATGATACTTATGAATGAGTTTTTTTCGCAAATTGAAAATGACTTACTTAATGAAATTAATAAACTGGAGAAGCAGATATCTACATCTACTTTGTTTTGTGAATATACAACTACTTATAGTACTATGTTAAGTCATCTATTTGACTGCGATAAACAACTAGAAATTACAAAGAAATGTAAAATACAATGGGATATCAATGATTTTATGTGTGGGAATATCTTCTCTTGGCCTAAACAACAGCAAAATGATCAAAATATAACGAAAGGGATTGAAGCTAGTGCTAAACGGCCTTCTATGAATGACTTGGATACTTTTGAATTGCCAACCAATGATGTGTTGCCAAACTTGGAAGCAAGGACTAAACAGTCTGCTAACAACCAATTGGAAAAGAGAGGAAATGATTAAAGACCTCCCGCTGATGTTTTGGCATCTGGATCTACAAGACGGAAGGATGAAGCAAACATGAACAATGATATTGTGGAACTGGACAATACTAATAGTGACTATAAAAATGGTCCAAATATTAATAATTCTTTTTTAGGTTACCAACAACACCTCTCAATAAAATTACCAGAAAAAATAAGTGAAAGGCAACAAGGGAAATCAGAGGACGCTTGCATTCACTGGGAAGGCAACGCAGAGGTCCGGTCACACGAAGCAAGTCGTTCAAAAAACAGTGAGTTATTTTAATGCTTCTCTAGCTCCTTCAAAAAATACTTCATATAATAAATTTGACTATAATTGTGATATAGAGTCACATTCGCTTGTTTGTGAACATGTTACTACAATAATACCATCAAATGACACTAAGGATGAATATATAACAAATGATGGTTTATGTAATGGTAGGAATTTATCTACAGAAATTGCAGCCTGCCATTTGGATCGGACTGAAGTTTCTTCTTTCTCTAAACTTCAGTTACCCCTTGTTCAAACTTTAAATGTTAATAATGCCTTGAATGTAGACAATGCTATTTCAAATTCTACGTGTATATTTGACTCTATTAGTACTAATGAAGAATGCATTGTGAATGATGAATTAATAATTGATAATAATGATGTGGCTGAAGTATCTCATATTAACTCACATGTGAATGATATACAATGAACTTTAATGAAAATGGAAACATGACTGAAATATTAGATTCTGATGAAACTTATGAGAATAATGATCTATACAGTAAATCAGAAGTATGTACTAATGAAACTGAAAATGTGAATAATAATCCTTTTAATAGAAGTGCCATGTATTTAGGCAATGGCTCTATTGTGAATTTATATCATATAGAACTAGTACCAGCTGCTATTTCACTACTTGAACGTGGTATCAAATTTATTCCTTCAAATGTTAGCAATATTATAGATGCCCTAACTGAGCTAAAAACATTTGTTCGTAATTTAAGTCTAAAATTGATTTTTAAGAATACTATTAGTGATGCATCAGTAGGCTTAAAAAGATCAAGCAGTTTCATACCTATTAATGACCCTATCCTTACAGCATTTCACGATATCTGTTATAAACAGATACGTGAACTATATAATGATAATGCTTTCATGAAAATGTATAAATTGTCTGTTGATGAAATTGAAGCCTTGCATGATTTGCAGTCTAATGAAAGTATCATAATTATGGAAGCTGATAAAGGTGGCTGTATAGTGATTATGAATTTAGCTGATTATATTGATGGTATGGGTGAATTATTAATGGATGCAGATAGATTTAAACCTATACAAAATGTTGGTGTTGGGAAACTTATTAGTAGAGTTAGTATCAATATATATGAATTACAGATTAATAATGCTATAACGCTAGATTTTTTTAACTTTATAACAGTACCTAGTCCTACCATCCCTGTTCTATATGGACTACCCAAAATTCAGAAATCCTTACTACATCCCCCTATGAGACCAATTGTCTCAGGTAGAGGGTGGATTATGGAACCCATCTCAGCCTATTTGCAGAATGATCTTAAGGACTTCTTATGCTTTGTGCAAAGCTTTATTAAGGATACGGGTCACTTTTTAAACTTACTATATCAATGGTATGAAACAAATATTGAAATGGATATTCTATTTGTTACCTTGGACATAAAATCCCTTTTTACCTGTATTCCTAATGAATATGGGGTAAACAATGTAAGACAAATTTTATATAAATATTGTAATTTCACAAGTAGGCAGGTTGAAACTTTTTGTGAACTACTGGAAATAACCCTTGAGAATAATGTATTTCTCTTTAATAAACAGATTTACCATCAACAATTGGGTGTAACTACGGATAGTCCAGTAGCTAACACATATGCTAATTTGACTCTTGGCAATTAGGAGGAAGAATTTGTTCTTAATGATAGTCAAAATATATATAAGCCTAACATCCTTTTTTACAAACGCTTTGTGGATGATGTTTTTATTGTATAGCATGGCAATGAGGATTTACTTAATAATTTTGTGAGCTTCTTGAATCAAACAACTAATTTTCTGACTTTTGAAATGAAATGTTCAAAGTTAGATATTAATTATTTGGATGTTAGAATCCAATTGGAAGGACAACAGATAACCACTAGTATATATAAGAAAGATGTGCATAGTAATAAACATCTACATAAAAATGTATGCATGCTGGGCATATCTTTAAAGGTATTAAAGAGTCAATATATAAAGGTTAATAGACTTAATACTGATGATAATATATGTACTGAGCAAATGAATGAGATGACTAAAGAATTTAACAATAGAGGATATGATATGTTACAACTATCCAGCCTTAGAGAAGAAGTGTTGAACCAGAGGGGAAAGGAAATTAAGCCCTATTTTTCGAATGATGGCTATAGACCTAATAGAAAATGGGACAACAATATATCTAGTCGTCTCAGATATACTATGACATATAGTAGGAGTAGTAAACCTACTGAGGATATTATAAGAAGAAATTGGGGTATACTAATGATATAATTCCTGAAACTCCCTTATTTACATATAAGAATTGTGGTAACCTTAAACAACATTTGTGTTACAAAGATGTTTCACTAAATAGAAAGGTAACAGCCACTTTGAATAAGAAAGGTACATTTTCTTGCTTTAATTGCTCATGTTGCCCTGACATATGTTCTTCTAATACTTTTATTCATCCTATAAGTAAGAAAAAGTTTTATTTTAGTTGTTGGGCAACGTGTAATACACCCTTAATAGTTTATTTAGCTACATGCACATTATGTATGGCATTTTATGTAGGAAAATCTACTCGAAAACGTAAAAATCAAATTATAGAACATAAATTGGATATTAGAAGGAGTATATTAACAAATGCATTAACTAAACATATAGATGAAGAAGCACATAGTTATGTATTTAGAGTTATAGATGTTTTGGAACCAAGTTTAAGAAAAGAGGGGATATTAACACCAAGTTGGAAAAGAAGGAATATGAGTGGATTATTTGACTTCATGCGGATTCTCCACCTGGAATTAATAAACAAGTTTCTATTAAGCCAATTTTGAAATATAAACAGCAATGTATGAAACTCTGATAAAATGAAATAATAGTCTTTTCTATTTTATTATTATTTTTATTTGTATTGAATTAAAATTAATTAATGATATGTATCTTTAATTTTCTATGCTTATTAATTAATATATTTATATGATAGGTTAGGTTGTGTCATTTGATTATTTTAGGGTTGTATAAAAGAATGTATATGGAAAAGAATTTGTAACACTGATGAAGGACTTTGTCCGAAAGCTTTGCTTTAGAAAATTGGAATATTTGTATTAAACCTTCTACACTTTTAATACTTGGTGCTGTGAAGCTGTTTTTTTTCTTTTTGGACATTTTGTTGTTTTATGGCTTTGCTTTATCTCAGTGGTGTTTTTTTACTGCTTCGTTACCCTTTGTCCATATGTCATACAGTAAGAGATGCATATGTACAGTATATCATTATTTACTGACATCATTCTTGATAACAAGCCAGTGATATATAAGACTGCTAGACATGTTATGTATAGTAGGCCTTATATTTGAGGACAAAACCTGGACATTCTGTTATAGTCTGTTCAGTAGTGAGGTCTGTATACTTATGGTGATTGTTGACAGAGTGGCAGTATTGTGTAGCAGTGTATTGTTAATATGTTACTTAGCCTATGTACATATATATATATATATATATATATATATATATATATATATATATATATATATATATATATATATATATATATATATATATATATATATATATATATATATATATATATATATATATATATATATTATATATATATATATATATATATATATATATATATATATATATAAATATGTATGTGTGTATATACATGTACACATATATCTATATCTATCTCTTGCTCTCTCTCTCTCTCTCTCTCTATATATATATATATATATATATATATATATATATATATATATATATATCCGGGTCTACCTGAAAATGCCGAAAGTCCACAATGCCAACAATGAGAACACCGACACTGGAAGATCGACAACGGAGAAGACTGAAAGTTAAGAATCCTGATGCTGAGAACACCGGCATGTTAAGGTAAGTGTGCAATAGAGATGGACGTTAGGGTCAGGGTGTGGGTAAGGTAAGTGTGTGATAGTGACGGACGTTTGGGTAGGGTGCGGGTCAGGTAAGTGTGCGATAGTGACGGACTTGAGGGTTAGGGGCGGATTAAGTGAGTTAGGGTTAGGGTACGGGTAAGGTAAGTGCGCGATAGTGACAGACTTAAGGGTTAGGTGTGGATTAAGTGAGTTAGGGTTAGGGAGCGGGTAAGGTAAGTGTGCGATAGTGATGGACCTTAGGGTTAACGTTTGGGTTAAAGTTAGTGCATAGATAGTTGTGTATGTAAGCTTTAGTGTAGGTTTGTAAGGTTTTTGGTGTGCTTGTGTTGTGTGTGTGTTTTTCAGGAAAGGTATTTGTTTTGTTGATTGTCGGGATTGTGATTTGTTGGGCATGTGAAGTTTCGTGTTTTTGATCTTTCAGTGTTTTTGTGTTGGTTATTTCGTTGTCGGTGTTTTGGCGTGTCGGTGTTATCAGGTAGACCCATATAGCCATATCCTTGTTATGTGTAAACATGAGTGTTGTATATACCTTCCCAGATGTACCCCACTATATTTATCTGTTATGTCTATATTTAGATATAAAAACATGACTGATTCAACACTATTTTCACTTACAAGTACTAAACAATTGTAATAGTCAAAGCAGTTGTTCCATACTATTCAGTATGTGCGCTTACATTGTGTAGGCTTCATTTACCAGTGCACAAATGTGCTTAGCATTTACATTTAAGCAATGCTTACACCTGCTAAACACAGCTCAGCCCTAGTAATCAGTGATCGTATTCCAGTCTGCTAAAATAGCAGGGTAATGACATTTTTAATAAGTGTATTTAATTCCATGTACATAACATGCTTCTATGTGCTGTCATTACACTAGCAAGGGGTGTGAGTGTACTGTATGGGGGACCTGAGTATACATGGCTAGTACACAATCTTTTCTCTTTGTATGTGTTTCATAAATGGGTAGTATCCCAGGTTATATGCAGTCACACTTGCATGTATTGTATCATTACGTTACTACTTTTAACAGTGCTTTTCCAAGTAAGAGTAGATTTCAGATATTAGTACTGGAACCATACACCCCTGCATGCAAAGCTGGACTCTGAGTACTGACTATCGTGTTCTTGGTGTGTGAGTTGTATGTTATTAACTATCTCCTATTGGATACTTATCTGATATGTGGATATTAAGTGTAGACTACTATGTGTTTAGGACATGTCATTGAGGGCTGCTGTCATGTAGTAATGGGATACCTATCAGTGTCCGACATCTGTCTGTCAAAACATTCATCCTACTGCATAACCGGTTGGCTAGCTAATTTCTGTCTGTCCTCTGTACAGATGTGCAGATGTCAGATATCCATCTTGGCTGCTTCAGGCAATCTTTGATTGACTGACACTGACATGTCTGCCCAGCTGTGTTATGAATGCCACAGCTAGGAAACCCCACCCTGTATGCACCACATGGCATGGATACCTCAATCAGACTACCACAGTCAACAGAAAATGCTTGGGTACAGGTTTCTAACCCAGATACTGCCCATGTTATGTAATATATGTTGCATACATGTCAATTGGAGCGCCTCACTGGCCCTCTGAAAGAGAAAACCAGATGATTAGATGTTGAATTTAACTATCACCCTGGGGATCACTCAAGTGGCATCGGTTGATAGATGGCCTGCTGAGAAATATCAGGTGGCATGATACCAGTGTACCCACATGTCCTAATCTTCTCATCTCTCCATGGACATTACCTTGGTACACACCTAGGAACATCGGCACCTATGGACCCCAGTACTGACAAATGTGTCAGTGTGCATTACTGAGAATAACAGTGTCTGTGTGTTTGTAAACCTGTAGTTGACAATACTCTGAGGGCCTTCTCACCCACTATACCCCATTGCCATTCTTAGAAATGGCTGTTGCTGTAATTGACAAATATACTTTGTTACACTCTTGATCCTACGGGCTACCTGGAGCTTGCAGTACCAGCATAACACTGTTCTACAAATGGGTAGATAGGCATGGGTTACCTCTGAGCCCTGGCAAGTGTGTGTATGTGTGTGAGTGTGCATATTTGTAGGAGATAGCATTCTGAGGCCACATTCTCCAAATACCATAAACCTTTCCATACATTATAAGGGATAGTGATATTGCTGACATTAGGAGAGCCAAGACAAACCCTCACCCTACTATCCCTGTGGCATGTGCAATAAATGCATATCACTGTAGTAGCACTGATTAGATAGACAAAGGGTTGTATTGCGGTCCTGGTCAGTGTGCGATTGTGGGTATGTCAAAGCATTATCATGGGTTTCAGAGAGTACAATATCCAATGTAAGGTGTGGGTGCTGGGTATACTCTTTACACCATGGTACCCCCAGTACATGTCCCAAGGTCCACTGTATGAGGACCGCTGTCACCATCAACCATACAGGTAACTGATTACACTATTCAGCCCAATGATTCATGTGCTGTGTGCAAAATCTCTGTAATAGAATGGACTCACTGACAAGGTAGTTAGCACTGCTAAACCCAGGTCTGTGAAATGTGTCGACTGTATGTGTTTGTTAATGTGTATATGACAGTATATCATACTATGTATTGTTCGTTAACACCCAGTAATCCCCCATTACCATAAGGACAAGGCCTGGTGATGTTTTTCACTTAACAACTCAGGACCCCCCTCACCCTAAAAGCTCTGTGGTATGTGCAATTAAAGCGAAACACATTAGTAGCAATAAGTACCTAGGTAGGGGTTCTACTCTCAGTGTTGCCAAGTAAGTGTGTGTGTATGTGAAGGGATCTACTTCAGTTTGCAGAACATATATGTCCTAGGAGATCATTTGTCCGGGAACTAACTGGCTAAAGGTAACATTTCAAAGCAATCATCTTGTGTAAATGCATTCAAGCAAAACTAGCAGTGGATGTGTAAATGCCCTCTTCCCCACTCTACAGCTGTACAGCAATACAGGAGTTGGTATATATACATGGGTGTGGTTGTTGTGGCCACAGCCACCCACATTGGCGTTATTGGTGTGGGTATCCCCCCCGCTTAGTGTGCCGTTATACTGTACAGTTTATGTGGACAGGTTAAGTAGTTATTAATCACACTATGTGTGGTTCTACGCCACCCTACACCCACCAAAGTTGGGGACTGTGCCACCCACACCAACACACCAATGTTTACCAACTCCAGGATTGCACTACTTTGGGGAAGAGGACATATACCTTGCCAGTACCATCGTCAATGACATTAAACTGGTGAACTGATTATTTCCTGATGTGATGTTGGCAATTTGGTCTGGGTGGAATTACATAGACCAAAATTAGTTCACTGCAAAATGAAGTACATCCATGTGTACAGTATTCTCTGTGTATTGCATCAACACCACAGCCTCTGTGTGTGTGTGTTATACACAAATATGTGGTGTGTGCCACCCAGTACACTTACCACTGGCCACTGTATAGGGGTTGCTGACATCAGCCACCATGCACTCACCTGTATACACCCCTCAGACCTATCAGCCATGTGGCACATACAGTATCTGTTATACAGACCTGTTACCTGTGTTCAGCTGTACCCGGCATATGACACAGTCAATGTGTCACCACAGTGCTACACCCCTTGTATGACAGGACAGCAAACCAATGTCCTGCTGACACACAGACATCTAGAACACAAACAGAATACATTATGGAGACCACAATCAGTCAGTGTTAATAACAGCTATAATGCATCATGGCTGGACAGCTACACACCCTGACATGTAAGCATTAATCATTCCAGCTGAAAACATGTTAAACAGCATTACATTGCTAAACCTTAGGACATTCACCCTGTGCATCAGAACCATATCAGCATGTCCCTGCCTTGATGGTATGGATGACAGGGATGTGGCACAGGTATCATCATATGCACAGGGTGTGTTGTGGGTTTGCCAGAGGCCTAGGCTGAGACATTTGATTGACATAATGTGTGTGGGTTAGGGCATTTTTTATTAAATGGGCTGTGCAGATGTGTGTGTGTAGGTATGGATGTGCCCTAGCTGTGTTGGTGAAGTGAGTGTGGATGTATGCACACATGTCTGCCATGTGGCTGTCCTATACAGAGGTTTGTTGAACAGCTGCAGACCGTACATGGCAGGGTGTACAGTTCACTGTCTCCGGCCATGGACATGGGAACTGTGCCTGCCAGGGGTTTCACGGGCACTACCAGGCAGAAGCCCAGATATGGTACTCTCCCCTGATGATGACAATTGTCCACTGGATCCACATTCCTGTTGGGACCAGCCAGGACCATGTGTACATGGCCTGCTGTGTTGTGGTGTGGACAGCACCCCCCTGCAGTGCTGGTGCTGGTACTGCCACTATGGGAGCAGCCATGAGTTGCTCAGGTCCACGTAGACCTCCGCCTGTTGGTGTTGCTGACCTATGTCCATTTGGCCACTGCCCTACTCCGACCACATACTCTATCAGTCAAGGGTTCCCACCATCTCACCCAACCAACTTTCCAGGATCTCTGCAAAATAACGGTGGGCACCTGCAAGATCACCGATGTTGTCAAGTACAGCAGAATGAGTGGCCCTCTGCAGCCTCAGGCTCTGTCTGGTGTAATGTTCCATACATGCCTGTGCCTCCATGATGGCCTGAAACATGCATATGGTGACACCTGCTGTGGCACTTCTGTCAGGGCATGATGGCCAGCAGCCCTCCTACAAGCACTCCTGTACATCTGCCTGTGTGGTACCTCGCCGGTCATCCAGTTATGGCTGCTGTGTACAGGCACACTTGCCATAGTCCCCACACTGTCCTGTCCCATGCCACCACCCAACTGTCCCTCATCTATGGCCACTGGTGATGGGGTATTTATGGGCATTGAGACTGTGTCCAGGGATAGGGTGGATAACAGTGGGATGTCAACTGATGGCACAGCTTCAGCCCCTGACAACCCTGCTTGTACCTCACCATGCCTATCATCATTGTTAGAGTCTGTATGGACACTAACATCAGTTTGCCTGCAGGAGGGACTCTAACCCACCTCCCCACCTGTGAGGGGCAAACAAAAAATGTAATTTAAGACCTGTACATTATGGTTTACTTCTACACACACTCACACACACACACACACACACACACACACACACACACACACACACACACACACACACACACATACACACTTAGAGGTGAGGTGGCACAAAGATATTACACAGACCTCTCATTATCCAACAGTCAACATGCATGACATATAGCACTCAACAGCATGCACTACAGCCATACTCAATCCTTGTTACCAACATTATACATCTCTGTGATGCATGAGTTGTGTTAGTAGGTGATGCCTCTTTCCCTGGAACACACTGCACCCATGTACACAGTATTGCTGTGCACCTGTACAGCACACTGGGATATACTGTGCACCATACCTCATGAGTGTACACACCATTGCTGAATGTGTATATTTGTGGCAGTTATGTTTGCTCTGTTGCTCACAGCCTCTGTGTGTTTGTCTGACACATACCTGGGATGATATGAGGACTGATGTCAATAGTTAATGCATGACCTCTAATTTGCAGATCTCATCATCAGCAGTGCATGTATGAGCAATAAAATCCGATTACACTGACAACCTTCAAAGCTTAATGTGGATATGAGGATTGTACACACCCTTGTTGACATGCCAGCCTCTTCCACAATATGAAATGGGGCAACAATACTGCATATGTTAACATTACACACACCTGATATGTGACATATGACCTGTGCAATCCAATGCAGTATCAAAGAAATGTGTTAGTCGTGCATATGCTGAGTGAGATGCATACAATATGTGGGTTGCACAAGTGTGCATACCCTTAACACAATGGTTTGTTGCAGCACCTGTTAAGTGAGCTAGAGCAGTCACTATTCCTGGAAGGGGTATACCAGTATGGCCCATCTTCACTTGCCATTATTTGGTCACTCCGCCCTACAAATGTCCCCCAACTCTACCGGATTGCAAGGTCAGCTCATGTGCACAGCCCTTGGAGATCACACAGTGCCTTTACTATAGCTGTGGAATCAGGGTTTTGATTGGCACAATTCATGACCTTGACTGTTTTCAGATACAGCCATTCTTAGTGAGCTTTGGATGTATGCTTCAGTTCCACTGTTGTGTTTCAAGATGACACCCCTCCCCATCCTCAGCCTTACTGCAGATGCTTAACACCTATGGGATCACACATGAGTGTTATTTTGCAGTGTTCCAAATTCTGAATGACATGTCTATTGGCCTAGTTTCTGCTAATGAACAGCAAACCTAAAGGTGTACACTGCCACCAGCAAGGTAAAAATGGGGATGGTAGCCCTGAGGTGGAGTGACGTGTCACTTGTACACCACATGTATCTTTATGAATACTGTCTGTAGGTTTCAGCCTTGGTCTCATGACACCATTAAACATTGCAACACATGCCTTTGGGAGACTTGATGTTATGCATGTGCTACCTGTAGAGAGCCCTGGATGATGTTTCCTGTGGAAAAACTCTTCTGTCCGATTACCCTAACCCATAGGCCACACGTATGCAGATTCCAGGCAATTGTCAACATGGGTACTGCACAGCAAGTACTTGCTAGACATTTCTGCAAGTCCCTCAGTGTTGCTGCATGTATCTTGGCATCAGTCGGCAGCATGTGTTGTCATCTGTTTTGGATGGGCATCCATTTATTTTTTACATTAATGTTGTCTCATACTTCATACACACATACATGACTGTCTGCACTGTTTGCCATGGTATATGCAGTGGTGAGGTAAGGCTACTTTTCCCACTCCTGAGTGCTACCTTTTGGATATGGGATCCATTTCATGGTTTGTACGATGTGTGCAAGCCATGGCTGCCTCTATTGCAGGTGACTGGGCAAATGTCATGAACATACTTGTTGGACAGAAGACCATTACTTGGTGTGACATTGAAGCCCTGTACTTGATGGAAGGTGTATACTCAAGAAGAGTGAATGCTGTCAGTACCTCACAAGCTCCTGCCACAATATGTTATTTGGAGTGTGTGCACACATATGCTTCCAGTGTTTGTTAAGGTATGTATTCCCCATATTTGTTGTCCTTACATAGGATTCCATATTACATATTCATTGCTCATGTTAGGATCACATTACAGGTTGTAAAAGGTGTGGAATGTGGTATTGTGATTTGCCGTTGTTTAGATCAGGAACAGTTGCCATTGTAATAGTGGTGTATATTACATAATATAATACAAGCCACTGTATAAGGGTAATGTTTCAGACATGTCCCTATTATAGGTGATTTGTCCCACCATTATGTTCATCTCTATACACACATCTTGCACTGATAGGTTGTTAGGTATACTGCAGGATTCTTACATACCGTTCATATATGCCACCATGGTGACCACATGATGTAGTGCAGTTAACAGCAACAATAAGTGAATGTGCACAGCATGCATTATGGGTAGGTGTGTTAAATGTGTGCATGGCAAATAGTATGGCCATAACATGGCCAGTGTATTGGAAAACCTGAATAAAACAACTCCCTACTCACTAGCTACAGGCTGCTGCCCCAGTTGTATACCAGAGGGACCTAAATAGTTGAGTGAGAGACATAATGTCAGTAGCCACACCTGTGGCATTGGTACAGGGTGGGTGCAGCATTTCAGCACATCAACAATACAAACCCACAATACTAGAGATTATGCACATCTGTTCATTACTACACTGCAGCAACAGACTACCTTATCTGACATATGCATGTAGATACTTTACAGATGAAAATGGATAAGCAACAGTGGTCTACTAATGTGCCCTGGGGCCTTACCTGCATGCTCCTTATCCATTGTGTGGGTTTCACCCCCCTGCACAATGCTGTCTTTAGCTTGCTGGCTTGGCTGGTGGACGGGTGCCCCAAGGCTGGTGAGGAGCTCCTCAGCATGTGTCAGTGGGGGCTGGATGGCATGACGCCCCCCAGCTGTGGCTAGCTGGTCCCTCCTAACTGCAGCAGCATGCTGATGGGTGTGGCAGATCAGATCCTGTCATTGATGCCGCACCTGCTCATAATTGTGGTTGTGCAGGCTGACATCGATTACCCTGCGGATGAGCTCATTCCACACGGTGGTCCTCTCCTGCAAATCCTGGGTCCTGCTCCTGAAGAGGATTGTATGATGGACTATGAGGAACTGAATTATAGCATCATTTTCCAGTGGTGTGTATGTGGGCAGGCATTCCTGGGACATTGTACCTGGAAGACATAAACAGGAAAAGAGGTCAGAGGACCTCATACAGTTATCCACAAGCACATCAACAGTGGGTATTACTTGCAAATAATCCAGACTATACCATAACACTTTAAGCTATCATGGCTTGTACATCTTGCATTACACTCCTGACCCTGACATGTTCAGTTCCCCCACTTTGGACACTTAATGGCATAATCCACTACACACCATTAATTTCTGTATAGAGGGATGACAGTGGCCATCTTCCACATGGGCGGTGTGTGGATGGTGGCATGAGTGTGTTTAACTGTAGTATGTGATAGGACTGTGAACACATGCCTGTGTTCATGTAGGAAGCAAACTGTGATGTTCTCATGCCACATGGAGACTTGCTGTTGTTGCCATCATGTCCATAATCACCACTGATGTAGGCAGGAGTGTGGATGATGTGCATATCCCCCTGTATTACTGTTGCAGACAGGGTGCCACTTTTCCCACCTATCCTGTCTGATGCAGGTTGTCTGTATCCATGGCATGTGTGCATGAGGTGTGCTTTACCCCCAGTAAAGGTTGACTTGTGTTTCTGGGTCTGAGGCTGTGTACATATGTGAAGACATGGTTGCAATTGGCCTTGGTGGTTTGCATATGTCATATGTCTGATTTATAGTCATAGTCAGCCTTACAGGAGGTCACCTTTGAACCTACATGCTTGCTCAGATAGAGGTGCACTTGCTTCCAAGTTGTGGCCTGAACCTATGTGTCCCTGTACAGCCACTATAGCAACCTATTATGTGCTTTGTGTGTTGGTGGTATCCACCAAGGGGATTACTCTATCGTTGGTGGAGGATGGTTGTACAGGTAAGGTACTGCTGATTCCATATAGCTACAGTGAATATGAAGTGTACACACCCCTGTTAAAATACATAGTACTTGTGCAATTGGAACATGACCCCACAAAGGCACATGTCAACACAATCCCCACCTGTGATGTGTCCTATAGCCTGCTCAGTTCAATAGGGAACATAATAACCTGTCCTGTGGAAACATATAGGTTGCTACAAAAAAACGCTTCAAAGCCAAAACTCTTTGAACCCACTAAGTTTATTTAACTACTCAATAAACACATTTTTCGTCTAACAAAAATTGTTAGAATTCTTCAGATAAAAAAGCAAAGAAACTGTCAGTTGAATGTTAAATTGCTATATATGAATATATATTTTCGGAAGATTTATTACATGCATCGAAATTTTATATATACACGCATGAATATGAATGGATCTAGCAGATGTATATCTTTAGGCACACAACATAAGTTGAAAGTGATTTTTTAGATTGTTTTAGACTTTATGAGTAGGTTTTAATAATATAATATATTTGTAAGGATATGATTTAATTAATTAATTTAAATAAACAAACATGTGGTTTGGATCGTAGTATAATTTATTAATCTTTAGTAATGAAGAGTTGTTGCTGCTAATTTGTAATATGGTAAAGTTTTGTTATGAACTATTTTAATATATAACTATTTTAGAAACGTTTAAGGGCATATATGTTTAAGAATAGATTGTCCGATTATGTCAGTTGGCGGGAAGCTTATAAATTCAGCTTTCAAATATCAACTGACAGTTTCTTTGCTTTTTTATCTGAAGAAGTCTAACGATTTTTGTTAGACGGAAAACATGTTTATTGAGTGTTTAAATAAACTTAGTGGGTTCGAAGAGTTTTGGCTTTGAAGTGTTTTTTTGTAGCAGTTTGTTTTTGTTTTGTTTGAAACATATAGGTTTATAGGTGTGTACTAGGCTAATGGCCCTGGAGCCTTTACAAGCCTTGCCCATGCGATTAACCTGGCATCGTGCCACCCAACCCTAGTTCCCAGTGCCTCTGTTGAGTAAAGCCGCTGGAGTGATCCCTGTGGTGAATTTTTTATTTCCCATCAACTCATCAAGATTTCTCTTGAAGAAGCCCAGTGAGGTGCTCTGCTTGACATGTATGGGAAGTCTATTCCATAGCATGAGCAGTCTCTAGGTTATGAACCTGTCCCTCCAGCATATTGGAAGTAATATTCAGTACAGTAAGCCAGCTGAATGTGTGTGCACACCCTTACACTGATATGTTGTGTAAACACCTGCTGAGATGATTACAGCATCCATTTGTCTTGGTTTGTACTCTAACGTCATATCACATCTTCATTTGGCAGTGGTTGGTCACCTTCCATGAAACAGCTTTGTTTCCTTTTAAAAAGAATGTTACAGGTGATGGGTCACATTTGAAGTGAGAAACATTTTGACATGACTTCCTGTGGTCTGACTGGCATACAGCATACAGACCTGGCATTCCAACAGGGGTGTGTACACTTTGATATCCAGTGTATATGGGTGTTGATATAGCTGTTAGTGGTAGGCATGGACAGTGGGTCATAACACAGTTGTGCACTTCCCTGATTACTACGTGATAAGCATGCCTACTGTAGTACACATATCAGTGTCATGGCAATGCAACAATCAGTAGCAGTACACGTTTTATTTTGTTGCATGCAGTGACAGTGACATTACACACACGTGCAACATGCACATCCTATTTTCCGGACTGCTTGTGACCCATGTTATTACTTTTGTGCCTTTCAGCTGAACATACGCATACATACACATGCTCAGGGGATACCTGGTACACATTTGTGTTCTATGTCATTATGGCACACTGTATTTACTGTCTTGGAGCTCAATCATACATCTCAACCTGTTATAGCAGGACTTCTGGTCATTGGTCCACCTCATTGGGTGACAAAACAGGGAAGTAAAGTTTGATAACATATCAATATAGCTGCCATAATACAAATATATGTGTAAGTGACTACAGATATCTGTCACAACTGTGAACTTTGCCCAGAAGAACACTGTACAGTTGAATGTTATTAAATCAATATATCACATGCAGTTTAATGCACACATCTGCACCAGTGCTTTACTATGCTCATGCCCTGTATAGGTATCCTAGATTTACAAAATAAACATGTAGAATACTCATATTCACAGGTAACATATGGATATGGGCAGCATCCTATTAACTGGCCTAGCAGTGGCACAGAAGTGACTGTTTGACAGACACTCCAGTGGTTGCCATATGTGAGCTGCCTTTCCCAGGGTGTGTCAGGCTCCTCAGCTGTGACCCAACCAATCCACCTCTTAGAGCATCACATGTGAACAAAGCCCAACATTGGGGTGATTTATGGGGGCAGGTCGTAGATATGCCTATTACAAACCTGTGTAGTTTGTGCATGATACATTTCAGATTACCATGACTGTTCTGAAGGTGGTGGGGTCTGACACTCATGTGTCTGTCATGACTTCATTACTTCCACCTTCAGCTATTTGCCAGAGTAATATAGATGTTTGGAGGAACAGAACAAACACTATGATCACTAAATCTTGACTTTCTGTCCAGATCTGCAGAGTTGACAGGTATGGCCCACTGCAGACAGAGCCAGATGCTATGTCCATAGCATTTGTTCAGCAGGGCATCATTACAGCAAGTATTGATGGCACATATACATCTTTCATAATCATCTATCCCATTTTTACAGACCAATTACTACATTCAATTACATGCTTACATATTGCACATATCTGGTTTATCTTCAGGTTCTTTCTGTGTACTGGATGTCTTCCTGTTTCATAATTCGAGGTTTTGTTTATGTTTTGTGTGTGTGTGTGTGTGTGTGTGTGTGTGTGTGTGTGTGTGTGTGTGTGTGTGTGTGTGTGTGTGTCTCTCTCTCTCTCTCTATATATATATATATATATATATATATATATATATATATATATATATATATATATATATATCTCCACTACTGGGATCGAGCTTGTTTGAGTAGATTGAAGCATGGCTTTTGTAGGTGATGCTCATGTTCAGATGATGGCCTCTGCACCAATTACTGTTCCCCACTTGCTAATTGCATGCAGGCAGCTGTGTAGGTCTTCCAATAGCCAATGACATAGCAACCCACTAATATAAATAAGTACATCATGTAGGCATTGTCCCTTTACCTTACCTATATGGAAGTCATCCTTCCTGTGTGTGGGCAGTGGTGTTACAGGCAACAGGTAGCTATACCTCTTACAACAGGACTTGTGGACACAGGACAACTACATGTTTCT
>NC_056732.1:394180069-394215069 GCF_019279795.1 Protopterus annectens | reverse complement strand
AGTTAATATTATGCACATACCTCTCAATCTCTTAATGCACACACTCTGGACAAAACATGACAACATTGGGGTACAAATAGGCACATATTTTGAATATTGCTCTTATAAACGTGGAGATTTGCTAGAATAACAGGATTTGCTTTAATATACGTTTTCTGAAAGATTTGAGGTCTGAAAATCAAATATATGTCATTGTTTAGTGACTACAATTCAGAGATCATCACAGTGATTTGCCAGTGAGACAGAGGAACAGGCCAAAAATATGAACTAATTATCTGGAAATTCTGTACAGTTGAGAGGTAAGATTATACACGCAGCTTAGTACCACTCCCAGGATTCAAACCATGGCTGTGCGTGCTAACAATACAACAATTTGAGTTTTATCAGAGTGAGTTATTTAAGAAACTGCTGTCTGTTCCTTCAGTGTTTTCTGTCTAAGTCTATCTTGGTTGTACAATCAGGCCTTGTACTTACAACATTCTTATACAGACATTCCTAGACATATTTTTTTATGTAGCACAGTGTGGGTAACAGTGGTTAACACAACATTACTATTCAGAGACTGCGACTCCAACACTAAATGCCATACAATACCAGAGTAAACACAACCAGTCCAGGATTTAGAACTTTATTGCCAGGCAGTTATGGTTTTATTGAAATATCACCTATATGGGACTATTACTGTCATATTGTCTGGTTTATTCAGTACAACCCATACACAGTTTTTATATTGCCAGGTGACTTTCTACTACTTTATATTTATTTGGTATGACTAATACAAGCAGGATTGTTACTCACCAGCCTCGCGATGCAGCTTTTGCAGCCTTCCGGCATGGGATTCTTGATTTACAGCCCGCTCAGCTGCAGCTGTAAAGGGAATAGAGAAATATTTAGGCATACATATCCATCACAGGCTGGACTTTGGTAAACAGTTATTGATATGAATACTTACACTCTGCTGGGACATCACCCCTCTGCCTTGCTTCTTGGATCCACTTGTCCAAGAGCTCCCTCTTCCTCTGCTTCAAGTCAGCTTAGCAGTACCGGACCTGCTCACCAGTCTGAGGGATACCAGTGGAACTGGTGAGATCATGGTTGAGATGGTCCCAGGTTTCCTCTTTATATTGGGAGCCCCGGTACTGGTCCTGGAGCAGTCTCTCATCATGGTTATTTACCAGGAGGAGTCCTACCATGACCTTAGACTCCTGTATGCCCCAGTTCTGTGCCCGGAAGTGCATGCCCTTGCCAACACCTGCCATACTGCCTACAGTGGAAAGCTGCAACCAGTTATAAGCTGTATTCCTGCCTGTGGGGTTTAAATACGGCCAATGTCCCACCCTTTGCCATGATTGGATGGTTTTAAATATGCTGAGCTAAGCTAAGCTATGGGCAAACCCGCTTAGCTAAGGTTGGCAGTGCTTAAAGGGACAGGTTCAGCACTGCTTACCAATGGGTAAATCCACTTAGCTGGGCTAAACATTGCTTAGCAGTCATATTTACATGATGCTTACACCTGGTAAGCAGAGCTGTGCAATGCTTAGTGTTGCTTATTTTTGATTTTATAGACTATCTGCTGTATGGGATTGCTTCATCATTCATTACATATTATAACATTGTTAACTGTCCCTGATATCCCTCAATGTGCTTTCATTACACTTATTTATGTGTGACTATACTGTATGGGGTACTTGTGTTTATATGGGGTTTCACAACTGTATTAAACTGACACCTCACATCTGGACCTACTAGAGTACTCTGGTTAACAAATATATGTTATTTAGTAGCTAATTATAAAAAAAAAATGTTTATTGTCTGCTTTCACATGTTCATAGGTTCATAGGTTCATAGGTTCATACTAGGCTATCTGCCCTAGGGCATTTATAAGCCTAGCCAGAGTGTGTTTGGCTTCCGCCACCCATTTTAAATTAATTTTGCTATGCCTTTTTATGAGATTAGTATACTGTGCCTCTGTCTAACAGTGACACAAAAGGGATAGCCGGGGTAAACCTACGATCTCCCACCCACTCATCAAGATTCCTCTTGAAGGGAGTCAATGAGGGACTCTGCCTAACCTGGACTGGGATTTTATTCCAGAGTGAAGGGAGCCTCTGGGTTATGAATCTGTCCCTCCGGCATGTCCTATTTATTTCAGTGCTGAGGTTCAAGTCTCTCGAGCGCGTAGCTCGATGGGATTTGGATTTTTCTGAGGTGCAGCATGTCCATTAATTCCGGGTTGGACATGGCTTTATACGTCAGGCACAGATCGTCTCTGAATAGGCGGTATGCCACTGAGCAGATCTGGAGTTTCTTTAACCGGGCAGCATATGGCATCTGTTTGAGCCCTTTGATCCTCTTGGTGAGGTACTTTTGGGGTCTTTCCAGTTGCTGTAGGTGTCTGGTAAGGTACATCCCAAAAGGGGCATTGTACTCAATTATGGGCCTGATGAGGGATGAGTAAAGAGGCACGATGACCTCCCCTGATCTAGATGTGAATCCCTTCATGATTAGGTGGGCTATATAAAATGTTTTTCTAACCACTTTGGCCACGTGGTTGTCAAATGAGAGATTGCTATCAACTTGGGTCCCCAGGTCCCTAATGACTTCTTCTGTTCTTAATGGATTAATGGATTACCACCTATGTGGTAATTTGTGGGCACTTTGTTTTTGCCAAAGGGGATGACTATACACTTTTTGGCATTTAGCTTGAGGCCATGGCTCTGGCACCAGTTGTCTGTTTCTATGAGGCCCTTTTGGAGGATGCTTGTGTCGGCTGGAGAGTTGATTATGGCGCCCAGTTTGCAGTCATCTGCGAACTTGGTCAGCCACAGTCCTTCCGTGTTGGCCTGTACCACCGAGAAATATATACCGAACAAGAGAGGTCCCAGGACTGAGCCTTTTGGGACGCCACTTGTAACTGGTTTGGAGTCTGACATGGCTCCAGCAATTCTAACCATGTGGGTACTGTCCTTGAGCCAGTTTGCAATCCATCTAGTGACATAGGGGTTTATATTGAAGCTGGTGAGCTTATCTATAATGCCCGAGTGGGGTATTGTATCGAAGGCTTTTGCGAGGTCCAGGTAGGCTGTGTGGACTACCTTCCCCTCGTCAATGGCCTTGGTGACTGTTTCAAAGAAATCGACCAGGTTTAAGAGGCAGGATCTGCCCTTAACAAAGCCAAACTGGGTAGGATCCAGTGTCTGTAAGTCCCCAATATATTTATTTATGAGGTCCATGATGATCCTTTCCATAGCTTTGCAGACCAAGCTAGTCAGGCTTATGGGGTGATCGTTTCCAGGATCTGTTGAGGCACCACCTTTGTGGAGAGGGACCACTGTTGCTCTACGCCACTCTTTGGGTACATATCCTGTAGTAAGGCTAAGATTGAACAGTAGTTTTATGTTTGGGTTTAGCTCTTCTTGGAGTTCATGTAGGACGCAGCCCCGGACACCATCTGGTCCCATTGATGCTGTGTTTTTTGCTTTGGAGAGGGCGGCTCTTACCTGAGCATCTGAGATGTTAGGGGGGCAGCACTCTGTTGGGACAGATATTTGCCCTTTTGGTGGGGAGGGGGGTAGAGGTTTGCACTGAACCTGTCAGCTAGGATGTTGGCAATGTCTGTGGGCTCGGTGTATTTTTTGTCATTTTGGACTAATTCTGAGCATATCTGGGAATTCCCACCCAGGTTCCTAACATAACTAAAGAAAGCCTTGTGATTATCCTTAGTGTCCTGTGCAATTTTTCTCTCGAAGCTGGCCTTAGACAATTTTATGAGTGCCCGTAGTTTTTTGCTAATACTGATCAGAGATGCCTTCCCTTTTGGGATTTTGCTCTATCATGTAGTAGCTTCCTCCTTCTATTGTATAGTTTGTTTATGGCTGGGGTCCACCAGACAGGACGTCTGCCTTTGGAGGATTGGGTCTTGGTTTTATTTGGGATTGCATGATCCATGCATTCCTGAAGGTGTTCATAGAATGCGTTTATAAAGGATTCTGTGGTCTGGGCCGTATTTTCCACAGGCCCGGGGGCTTTGAAGGATTTTGCCTCAGTTTTGAGGCATGTGAAATTTGCTTTAGAGAAGTTTTTCACTGTGGTTTACTGGGCAGGGGGTGGGGTTGGGATGTGAATATCCAGTGAGATTAGTTTATGGTCTGATCTTACCAGTGAGGGATACACTTCTGGTCTGGAGCATAGTGTCCCCATGTTGGTGATGATCAGGTCCAGTATGTTTTCCCCTCTTGTGGGAGTGGTAACAAGTTGTTCCATAGCATTTGAGCTTATAAATTCTAGGAACCTTTGGGCTAGGGTGTTGGAGCTAGAGTAATGCTCCCAGTCTATGTTTGGGTAGTTGAAGTCGCCCAATATAATGGTGTTTGGAGAGACCTTCATATTTTCCAGTATTCTCAGGAAGGCCGAGTGGGGTTCCTGTGTTTGGGAGGGTGGTCTGTAGCAGGCTATAAACTGGAAGGCAGTTTTACCCACAGTTAGTTGCACATGGATAGTCTCTGATGCTTTCTGCTGTGCCACCAACCTGGAGGTGTGGGTATCTTTGATGAATATTGATACTCCCCCTCCTTTTGTGGTTCGTTCCAAGTTTTGGGGCCGAAAAGCATTGTATGAGGTATAACCTGGTAGTGCTGGGGTGCTCTCGGGAGCCTTGAACCAGGTTTCTGTTACTGCACAGATATCAATGTTCTCCATGCTAAGGAGAGTTTCGAGTGCGTGCATCTTGAGGTTTAGACTTCTGGTGTTGAGTAGTATTACTCTTAGTTTCTTATCCCTTGTGATACCTATGGAGGTGGGTTTGTCTTTTGAGCCTTGCCTAAAAAAGGCACTATGGGGGTAGCAAGAGCCTTTGCCAATATCCGAAAGCCCAGGGTTGACAGGTGCAAGCCGTCCCTAGCGAAGCATCGTGGCTTGTCGAGCATGTCATCCCAGGCTGACAGGCATTGGATCCCCTTTGAATGACACCAACACTTAAGCCAATTGTTGAAATTGATCATCTTGTCTTCATATTGTGGCATCATTCTTGGTGAGGGTAAGATGCTACTCAAGGTCAGGGTCATACGGCCTTGGCTACATGCTCAGAGAGCTCCTCTATGTCTCTTTTCATGTAGTCCAGGGAGGTGCATCTCAGGTCATTCACACCAGCATGGACAATTATTTGTACTTGCCTTGGAGTGACCTGAGTGCTTGTGTTATGTGGCGGATCCTAGCGCCCGACAGGCAGCTCACCGTGACCTTCTCCTTGTTCAGCCTGGTGAGCGGGACGTCAGTGTGCCTGACGATAGAGTCACCTATTACAAGTGTATCAGGTGTGTTGTTTAGCCTTAAGGGCTGTGACTGTTCAGCACACTGGCTTTGTGAGCTATGTGTTGCACGTGTTTTGTTTTGGGGTAGCGGTTGCTTGGGTGTCTGCTTTGGAGGTCTCTGCTGCTTAGGCAGATTTTTATTTAGAGCCTCCGAGTATGTTTTTGTGTGTTTATGTGTTTCGTGTGTTGTCGTAGTAGGTCTATGTGAGACTGGAATTGTAGTGAGTGTGGTTTCCTTCTCCTCCTGACTGGTTACGCCAGTACTGAGTTGAGAGAGCTTAGCCTCCAGTTTGGCTATATGGTTGCATCTCTCACATGTGTTGGAATTTGTTGGGAGGAGGAGAGGGTTGTCTGTGTACATGAGGCAGTTGTAACATTGCTTCAATATTCCCAGATTCACCAGCTGGACCAGAGAGGAGATTGACAACTGACCTTTGGACATGCTAGAATAGTATTGGGAATTCCTTTATAATTGAAAAAAGGGCGAATGGGGAACAAGGTACTCAAGGGGGTTCTTTGAGGGTGTAGTGCTTTTAATTTTTTAGAGCTGACTTATATAATTACTTTAGTGAGCAAGTGCCAGGTAACGTAAATGCAATGTGTTACAGGTAACTTAAATGCAAAAACGACAAACAGTAACTTTCTTTCACGTGAAGCAAGGAAATAAGTACAGTAAGCAATGCAGATATCACTAGGGATCCACAGAAGTGCTAAAAGGCCGTGTTTTAGGTGGAATTAGCATTTCAGGGAAATAAACAAACAACAAGCATACAAACAAAGCTAGATTCAGCAGGCCTGGATCTAGTCTATGCTACAGCAAACAAGGTGTACCAATTTCAGTAAGAAACAGTTAGAATATGCAGGCACTATAAGCCTTTAACCAGAAATTCCCTGCTCAGAAGGGCAGAGTCCAGACTCTCCTCCCACAAGAGTGCAGACTGCAATCCTTCTTAACGTAAAATAACTGGCCTGAAGCCCAAGTGCTTAAACCAGAACTAATACACTTTTTGAATAACAGACACTGAGCTCTCAATCAGCAGTTCCCAACTTAGAAGGATGTAAGCTACCTGTCCTGCCACCACAGTGCAGGTCACAAACCTTCCTAATGTAAAACAACTGGTCTGAAGCCCAAGTGCTTAATCCAAAAGACTTAGAAATGATAGTTACACTTTAATCAAGTTACTACCAGCAGTAATAAATACAACTGAATACTTTAAAGAATGCCTGGATTAGTGCTCAAGTTATACAAACAAAGCTAGATTCAGCAGGCCTGGATCTAGTCTATGCTGCAGAATGCAAACTGGTAACAGTGGGGATCAAACCAGAAATAGCTGCTTTCAAAGCATAAGCTCTAATCACTACACTATTGCAGTACTGCTTATATTGGATGTCTCTTGCTATTTAACGTCTTGTGCTGTTTAAGCTGGACTAAGCGTAGCTAAGCAACAGGCACACCTGTGCAGCTATGCTTAAACTTTATTGCATGTATAAAAAAAATTATTTGTTGTGTTTTTTTTTATTTGTACCCTTCAGAATATCCCTGCTAATTCTGAATCTGTTATTCTATCAACTTTTTGCTTTGTGGGATGATTGTCCCTTTTGGCTTTGTCCACATTCCTTACTCTGATGGGTTGGGAGGTGTGCACTATGTGCTTATGCTAAATCTGATATTCTATCAACTTTTGCCTTGGTAGGGATGATTGTCCCTTATGGCTTTGACCAGATTTCGTATTCTGATGGGTTGGGGGTCATTTTAAATTGCTGGAAGGCAATTCTGGAGTGCAGGGGGTGTGTGTATTGTGAGAGGTCTACTCTCAGATACACCCCTGTGCTTGTACATGGAACCATGTCCGTTTTAGAGCATGGCAACGTGCCTTCATACATATGCATGGTGTGCTGCCGTGTTGAACAGGAAAGGTCCCTGCTGTGCCGGAATAACTTATTCCTGCATGGCTGCTTGCTGAATTCAAGGGTATATCTCTACAGGGGAGTATTGTACTCCAGCAGGTAAGTATCCATTTTGTTACCTACATAATGCATATGCTGGAATGTAGTTAAGAATAATGTGAAATAAACCTGTATACATTTTTTAGAACTGTAATCATAACTTGGCCTTGTTTTTCAAGACACTTCAGAGATACAGAGGATGTAGAGTATCCTGAAAATATAATGCTGTGTGATAACTAAGTACACATGTTTCATGGAAAGGTCCTTTGATAGCACTTTTAGCATTCCACATTTGTTTGGTTAGCACAATTGGTCCTTAGCCTCTTACATTTTTTGTGGGTGTGTATGCAAAGATGAGTTTTTGCTATGACATAAACTAGAATGGACTGTTATTTAGGGTGAGTGAGCATAGCTGAGTATCTGTTATGGCACTAACAAGGATATGTTTCCCTTGTTACTCTCCTTGTTTTGTATCCTCCCACATTAGTTTTTGACCCCTGTTAAATCTTTAAAGTCTATCAAATGAGGAATACTGACAGCCTTCCTTTACTGCTTTATCTGTAAACAGTTTATTTGTACTTATGTGATCCTTATATGTGTTATAATTTTTTGTCTTTCAGGACACAAAATGTCTGTTTAATGTAGGCCCCCATTTGCCAAGGCTGAGAATGACTTCATCATAGAGGCCTTATGTCAACATTATGCAGTACTGCTGTCCAGAGGGCAGGCCAATATGGCTCAGCGTACAACCCTGTGTGGCAAATTAGTGTGCAACATAAATGATATTGGGCTACACAGTCATACCTATGAGCAGGCGTGTCACAGAGCCACAGGTATGATAATAGCTACAAGGAGGTGTGCAGCTGGATTGGCACACAATCGCCAGATCATCGGTGGTGGGCCTGCTGCAGAACCCTCTCTCACTGCCGCAGAGGAATTCCTGGCTAACATTGCCACACAGGACAGCTCCTAGCAATCAATGACCCAGTACTTTCTGGACTTGGGTGCCACTCCTGCATCTCAAGAGGAGCTTCTGGGTATGCTTTGTTAGATCATCACTGGATTATTGTGACATTCTGAAATAGTGTCAGTAGTTTATATGTGTGTGTCAAGTTGTTTTTGGGTGGGGGAATTTAAGATAGCTGCAGTTTTAAGCTTATTTTGAAGTTGTCAGCTACATTCTTGTTAACATTTGAGTTACTGTAGATATAGATGAGTAAAGGCATTACCCCCTGTTATTCTGTTAAATGTGGTGCTGTTGCCACTACCTCTTTCTTTACTCATTTCAGGACCATCAGGAATTCAGAGACATAGGGCTCCTGCACTTTGTAAGCATAATACATTTAATTCAGTAATGTAGATAAATTCCAAGATATCTGCTAAAATGTCATCTCAGGTCTGCTGTATGTATTGCTGTACTGTTTGCATACCTGTCAATACTAATTCCTGCTGAACGTCCAAATTTTGGACTCATATGTCTGGTCCACATTTCATATCATACTGCTTTTCTGGCAAATTATTGACAAGTCATTAAAGATTGCCAACATAAAATAATGACAGACATCTGAGTTTCAGACTTCATACCCAACATAAATGTCACGCTAAAGCAAAACCTGCTATTCTATCAGCTTTCTAAGTTTGTAAGAGCAATATTTAAAAATTGTCCCTATTCTTGGGCCTTTGTCCACTAATTATTTATGGCTTTGTCCAGATTTTTTGCTATAAGAGGTTGAGTGGTATCACTGTATGTAATAGTGACAGCAGTGTAAATTGTTTAGCATATATTGCATAATAGTAGTGCAGGTATTAATGTATTCCTGTGCTTCTTCCTTTTATCACATGCGATCATGGAAGTGATTCTGTGTCCCCTACGCCACCTGATGTCAAAGTCTCATCACACTCTACTGATGATGGTGGCCAAAGTGAGACACAGTCAGGGGTTGTAGAGGCTGAATCTGACATAGAGGTTGACACTGAGTTATCCCCCTCATTTTCCCCGTATACAGCCAGTACACCTATGCATCTCCAGTCTACTGAGGACATTGACCAGGGAAGTGCAGCTACTGCTGCTTCAGAGCCTGTTGACTCTGGCAAACTGTTTGCAAGGAGACATGCAGGAGGCTTGACAAGGCTGCTTGGAGGAGGTTTGCTGTCCTTCCTCCACCTGGTGTGGGTGTCTCTTTATATGTAACTCGAAGAATATTTATGGCCATCATGAAGGCACAGGCACATTCAGAAAGATACTCCAGACAAATCCACAGGGTTGTAGATGTGGCACAGTCTAACATCTGTGACTGCCTCCGCAGTGTTGTTGATTCCATGGATCGGATGAATAACACATTGGAGCAAGGTATGTCTGTGATGGAAAGCAGAGTACCTGTCATGGAACACACATTGTCTGTGATGGAACATCTGCTGGGAGGGAATGATGGACTATTGGGTGTAGCTCAGCAACTACATCTGCTGTGAGCCAGTGTAGTCATGTCTGATCACCCTTCCATAGTGGCAGTACTTCCACTGCTCCATCAGAGAGTGTGCTGTCCACACTCAGACATGGCAGGCCATGGGATCATGGTCCTGGGTGTTCCTGTGAAGGAAGCATATCCAGCAGACACCACTCACCTGCAGGTAGTAGCCCTACACCTGACCTTAGGCTTGAAGGGTCCAGTGCAACTCCTGGCAGAACCAGTTCTCATGGTTGGGGGATGACAACGATGAACTCTCAACTCTACATTGCATGGCTCACATCTGTCTAACATACAAACATGTAGAGCTAGCACTGAGCTTGAGTGTGTGCCTGCAGACAGTCACACACCAATGTTACATTGAGGGCACCTACAGTCACACACACATTTTCATTGTCCATCTTGTTTGCTTCAGTTCCTTACGCACACAATCTCAAATGCCTTTTGTGTCAGCCTAGGCCTCCTGCACCTCTACACAACACCCTGTGCAAGTGATGATAACTGTGCCATATCTCTGTTTTCTATCTTTTGGATTCAGGGATAGTAAAGCTATGTGTCTGTTGCACAGGGTGACTATTTACATAAATGATGATTACATCTACATGTGTGGTGTTGAAGTGATGATTGCACCTGTCAGTTATATTGTACTTGGCCAGTTATACAGATGCTACCATCATCATTTCACTACTTTACAGTGGATGTTCTTGTAAGGGTTGTGAGGTTAACAACCAAAATTTGTATCATACAGTTTGAAAATTTCCCTGTAATTATTTTTATTACAGAGCTATGGTGCACATCAGAAGTCACAACATCAGAGGGAGATATCAGGATTGTAAGTATGCACTGTAGTCAACTCTCATCAAAACAGTAATACAGAATAACAGTATTTCTGGCATGTACATCATCATAGCTTCATAAGTACATGGGCTGTTGACCTGATATTGTTTAGAAGTCCCCCATTAAGTCACTATATAAAATTCAATGTCAGATATCATGTATGGGCAAGATATGTCTAGCAAGGGCTACCCATGTCCAGGTGAGAAGCAGGGGCAATGCAGGGCAAAGGTTAATAGTTTCACATCAAGTCATCCAGGCTGTGATGAAACAGTGTCATGGAGGTGCTCACCTTGACATGGTTTTGAAGCGTATTCCAGAGGAGTGGCAACCTATGGGAGCTGTATCTGTCTCTCCAGCATGTTCTATATATGTCAGTCTACACTGATGGCCCTTGAACAGCTGACTGTAGTCCCAAATGACATATGTAGGGGCAACATCTCCATCACAATCGGGTCATAGATAGCTCTGTAAGGCATACATAAGTCATCTCAAAGCAGTTTATGTCATACGAAGTACAGTGACAGCTACATCAGTCTGTCCATATTATCCACATGTTTGGAACCCTGAGTTATGTTACTTGTAATTCTCTGAGGTCCGTCAAGTTTCTGCAGGTATCTGTTAGACTACACCTCAAAGAGAGCATTATATTCAAGAGTAGGCCTGAAGAGGTAGGACTATAGGAGATTTAGAACTGAATGTGATACTGCTGCAATGGCTTTGATAATCTGATGCAATATGTAGAAAACTTTCCTTACCACAGTAGACACATGTTGCTGTCTACTTGTGTTCCCATATTGTTAACTCGTTACATCTGAGCGACGTCTCCAGATGCATCTGCAGTTGACACCTACTGACATCTCCAGGCATCAAATATTGCTTGTTCATATTTGCATCAATAATTCCAAAACCATATTATGTACAAGATTTTAAAAGATTTCATCTTAAAGCTTACACAATAGCAAACTAAACTGCATTAATATTTGACCTCTGTCTAGTACAGGTACATATATATTAACTGTTGTTTTTATGATATTAATTTATATAGATATAATTCTCACATTTTTCTAAATACCTCAACAATCAAGTAACAGACAGAACGACAGAACTCATTAGCCTCATGTGAAAGCTCTCAGCTAGATTAATAAAATGCTGCTCACAATATGTGTGTAACTTGAGTAGCAACTGAGACATTGTAAGTTGTTTACAAAATATTACAAATGTAATAGTTAATGTGTTCAGTGCAGCTTATAAAATTCAGTTTAAAGCCTAGAACCTAAAGAATAGTACCACTATACAAATAGTTTGTGCTGATGAGTTTGCCGTTTATTCTACTTTCATAATCCTTATGGCTTCAGATATATGAGTATTTGTTTGAAATATGAGGACATAATTTGATTCTGTGAAAAGGCTTAGGCTCCGCCCATTGGAAGTTACAGTGCAAACATCCTGAGCTCCATTGGGGTGAATGAGTTAATACCAAAGGAAATGATGCATTTATGTGAAGGTCATTTAACAGCACAGAGTTGTCATCAGTCATTAGTCTGTGTAAGCTCCTTTTGAACAACACTTACATTGTTATTGGATACAATAATAGCACCTGAGTGTCCTTTAACCACAAACTTGGCTAGCCACAGGCACTCTTTTTTGGTCTGGATTTCTGAGAAGTACATGGTAAACATGAATAGACACAGTAGTGACACTTGTGGTAACCCATGGGTGATGGTTTTGCTGCTAGAGGTGAACACTCCCACTTTGAATGAGTGTTTGTCTGTTAGCCAGTTTGCAATGCACCCAGACAACATAGCATTTGATATTCACCTGACTTTGCTTCTCACTGACACACAAATGTGGGATTGTGTGGAAGGCCTTGGCCAAATCAAGACAGATAAAGTCAATGCTGTGCATAAATGCTGTGTCTCTGGTCACATTATTGAATACCAACAGTTTTAGCATGCGTGACCTTTCCTTGAGAAAACCATGCTGGAACAGATGTAATGTTTGGATGTTAACTCTGACCCTGTATCTGACATCCATGAAAATCCATTCCATTGTCTTACAGTTGAGGCTTATGGAACTTAAGGGGCTATAAGTACATGTGTATGTTGCTTATCCAACCTTGTGTAGGGGAAATATGTCGCTGATTTCAAATCTGTGAGGATAAAGGCAGTACTTAGACTGTGATTGAAAAGGGTGCCCAGTGCAGTAGTTCACTGGTTAAGCACATTAAGAACACATGCCAGAATGCCATCTGGTCCCATGGAGGCTGTGCTCCTAGTCTTGGACAGAGCAGTGATTACTTGGTCTTTGTAGAGGGAGGTTGGAGGTGATGTTGAAGACGTGTTGTGGTAAGCCTGTGGGCAGGTGGGGGGATAATTGTTATCCAAGCATGTCTGCTAGCTGGTTTTCAATTTACACTGGGTTAGTGTGTGCAATACCATCCAAAATTAATTCAACACACATCTGAGTTTTACCTTTGATGCTGAAGATGTAGCAGAAGAAAGCCTTATGGTTATCCTTGGCTATGGATTCACATATTTTCCATAGCTGCTCTGTGAGGATTTTACAAGGTGACTTATTGTCTTGTTTAGGTTGGGGATGTTAGACTTCTAGTTCGGGATTTACACTTTTGTATTTGTAGCTTTGTTCGCTTACTATATAATCAAGTAATGTCAGACATCCATCAGCATGATTATTATTTTCATAAGGATCTTTATTTGATCCTGTCAGGTACATCTGTGTCTATACATTTGTATAGATGTTTATACAGGGCATCAGGGTGTACCTTACTATAGTTGTCAATGTCTTCTGTGGAAACTGGAGTTTGGAAGAAGATTATACCATCCCTTAAGCTGGTGTAGTTACCTTGGAAGATATATTTTCAGCTGATCTCTCATTTTTTAATTGAGTACCTATTGCAAATTCTAAAAAAAAAACTACTTTATGGTTGCATTGAAACAGTGCAAGCCCTACACATGAGTGTTTGCATTGGTCAATGCTATTTGTGAGGACCAGATCTAGAATATTGCAGACATTTGAGGGGCGGTGCAGTCTTAGCTCCATGGCGTAAGAGTTACCAAAGTGTAGGAATTACTGTGCAAGTGAGTTTGATCTCATATAAGTATCACAGTCAATGTAGTTACATTAGAAATCATCCCGGAGTAGGTTGTTTTGTTCAACTTTAATTGTTACAAGTACTTATAAATTGGCTGTGTGGCCTTTCTTATTCATAGAAGGGGTCATATAACTGTTGATAACATCAAGGGGTTTCTTAGACACAGTGAGTCAGTTACATTAACTCCATAGACTTATGTTGTCTAACCCCTTTAGAGGAGGAATTATCTTCAGTGAAGGGAGATAATCCACCTTCTGTGGTTCTCACAACTTTAAATTGCAGTCTGAATATGTGGAAGACATTGTAGCCTTGCAAGGCTGGGTTACTTACTGCAGCCTTGAATCAGTTTTCTGTGACTGCACAGATGTCCACCACTTCCACTGGGACAAATGCTGACAGAGAGTGCAGTTTCTGATGTTAACATCTACAGTTTAGCATGACTCTTACTTTATTGGAGTTATATATTTTCACATAGTAACTTCTGTTTTTGTGACCTTGCCTAATAAAGGCATTATGGTGGAGGCAAGTACCTTAGCCAGCAAACACAAGTCTAGAGGTACCATGCAAAGTCCATGTGTTGCAAAGCAGAATGGTCTAACCACAATGTCATCCCACACTTACAGAAACTGGAGACGCTTAGAATGACACCAGACACATAACCAATTTCAGAAGATAATTTGTTCTTTATATTGTTGTCTTATCCTAGGTGAGCTTATAATGTTGGTCAGACATAGGGAAATACATGCCTGGGACACATATTTAGAGAGCTAAATTATGTCTGTCTCCATATATTCCCTAGAGATATGTCTCAGGTTGTGCATATCAACTCCAGCTATGATGGATTAATAGTGGGACTTGTTGTGGAGAGACTTGATTGCATGTGTGATGTGACAACTACTTGTGCCACACAGCTGACTCTAAATTTCTCCTTGTTTAACTGGAGAGTAGGGAGGGTGTATGGCTCACTGTGCAATCAGCTATAAGGACAACCTTTGCAATAGAAAAATATTGCCTTAAGTACGTCCTGTGTGAGACACTGTTGCTCCCTTTTTATGTGTATTGCTTCTTTGGGTTTAGTGTTAGGTGTACCATGCTTGTGTTTTGGATTTCTGCTGTTTATGTAGGTTGCTGGAGAGTACCTCCACCCATGATGGTACTTCACTGATGTCGTAGTACACGCCTGAGAAATTATCTGCACTGAGTCAATAAAAATATGTCAACTAGGCTAGCAGAAGAAAAAGAGGGAAACTGACAGGTCATAATATGAGGTGTGATCCTAGTATCTGCATCGAGAATGAGAAAAGGATAGGGGTAAGTGATATGGTACTATTTTTAGGGGGACTAACATATGAGGTGTACAGTAGGAGGTCTATCCAAAGTGGGATCTATAGTTCTGTTGTGGAGAGATAAGATGTGACATTACTGCTTAATTTGCTCAGCTATGTTGAGCTGTTGAAGATCTGCCCTGCTAGATAGCATTGGCCGATTCTAATGGAAAATAATTGTATTGTTTTATTCTACATCTACAACTGCAAAGAGTTAAGCTCTCTGCACACAAACAAGAGCTGAGCAGCTAAGACAATGAAACACTGTTAAAGTTCAAAATGAGACCAGAAACAGTTACCTTCAAATATATAGTCCTAGTGTACACTCCAGGTACAAGGGTACAGGGGTGTCTTCTCACAAATCATGTGCCATGATGATTACCTACCAATAGGTGAACTGAACTGGATTCATCCAGTGTGAATCCAATGTATAGTGTGAGCAACACAACTGCAACAGAATAAAAGCAGTAATTGACAATTTGTTGGTTCATGACATTACATAGGCAACAGAGTCATAAATTATTCATAGCAACATGCAAAAAATGAACCATACTTTTTCTTACATAAATAAAAGCAGCAGCTGGACTTACTGCAGGGCTTTCACTTCATAACCATGGCTAAAAACAATGGCATGATGAATGTGCATAGAACAGTGGGCTGCTATAAAACAGTCTCTGTGTAATGTCTAGTAACATCTCAGACACACACACATACACACACACACACACACACACACACACACACACACACACACACACACACACACACACACACACGCACACACACTACCTCCACCCAGTTGACTGCATTGAGAATAGAACCCCTACCTGTCTAAATACACAGACTACAGAACACAGTATTAATGCGTACACAATTCAGCACAAGTATGATTTTAACATCATTGCAGGTAATCTTATAGTAGATGACATCAGCAGACTGTGTGGGGGACAAGAGGTTGGAGGGCTGCTTGAAATGGATGTTTGTGCAAGCACCAAAACACTACAAAACCATGCCATTGAAGAAGTCATATGGACTCACACACACACACACACACACACACACACGCACACACACACACACACACACACACACACACACACACACACACACACACACACACACACACACACACACACACACACACACACACACACACACACAAACACACACACTTGACTGCAGTGAGACTAGAACCTCTACATATCTAAATACACAGACTATAGAACACAGTACTTAATGCACGGCCATGGCACAATGGCACAAGTCTGTTTTTAACCTGACTGCAGGTGATCTTATAGTAGATTACATCAGCAGGCCATGTGGGGAATAAGCGGTTGGAGGCCTGCTTGAAATGGATGTTTGTGCAAGCACCAAAAACACTGGAGAAGTCAGTTTGGGATACACACTTCCACTCTTCTTTATGGACACACACACACTCAGTTGGCTGTAGTGAAAATAGAATCCCTACCTAAGTACACAGACTAGAGAACACTGTACTTAACATATGTGCTATGGTGCAAGTCTGATTTTCGCGTGACTGCAGGTGATCTTATAGTAGATGACTACAACAGGCCATGTGGGAGACGAGACTTTGGAGGCCTGCTTGAAATGGATGTTTGTGCAAGCAGCAAAACACTGCAAAAGCATGCCATTGGAGAAATCAGTTTGGGATACACACTTCCATTCTTCTTTATGGAGGCACATACACACACACAAACACACACACACACACACACACACACACACACACACACACACACACACACACACACACACACACACACACACACACACAGTCTACTACAGTGAGAATTAAACCCCTACCTAAGTGCACAGACTATAGAACACAGTACTTTTTACAAGTTCCATGGCACAAGTCTGATTTATGTAAGACTGCAGGTGAACTTAAAGTAGACGACATCAGCATGCCATGTGGGGAACAACAGCTTGGGAGGCCTGCATAGATGCATCACTTCTTAGTGTTATCCTTATTGAACATATTTGGCTGCTGGAGTTTGGCAGAGCAAGCCCTGTGAGCACCACCAAATGACCCTGTCCATGGACTGTCACACAACACTCGTACGGTGGTTGATATATGTGTTGAAAAATCAAGGACACCCCAGTGTACTGACTGTTGGTGTGGTTGGTGGTGGGGAAAAAAGTGGATGGATTGTAGATATATGTACATATAGTTATGTTGTGCCCTCCATTTGCAATGTTTCCACATATAGTTTTAGGTCAGGCAAAGGGACTGAGAAATATAGAGCAATAAGAACATATCATATATCTCTCTCTCTCTCTCTATATATATATATATATATGTATATATATATATATATATATATATATATATTATATCTGTATATACGTATATATATATATATATATATATATATATATAGATATATGTATTATATCTATATATATATATATATATATATATATATATATATATATCTATATATATATATATATATATATATATATATATATAGATATATATATATATATATATATATATATATATATATATAGTTATATATAAAATGGAATAGCATCAGATTTGCTTGATGGTTAGCTAAGTGTACAGGCATGGACATTTGCCTCTTTACCTGTTTGTGAGTAGGTAAGCAGTGCACAAGCATGAGCCACATTGCTAACAGCTGATACTTGATATTATGTAATATATACCTGCTACTATACCCCACTCCCATCTGTAATCCAGGCTGTGATTTCCCAATGACTAAGCACAATAATTGAATGAATCCGCTTTCTGTTGTTGGCAGTCTGACATAATTCTTATCTGTTTTTTCCTGTTTTTGCAATGCTGCACTTTAAGCAAATGAGATAAGTCCTTTCAAAAATGTTTTTCAGACGTGGGACATCATGCAAATGTGGAATTAAAACAAGACAAAGAGGATAAATATTGAAAGTATTGGACTCAATCAAAGTCTGCAAAAGCCCACTACCAATTGATACTACACATCCACAATTTCTACTTATGTCAGTATTAGAACCCTCACACCAATGCAGTCAGCAAACAGGATGGCTGACTTAGTCCTCGTTGCCACAGAAGCAGTTTCCCAGTATAGAACTGGGGTCATTCATCACACAATCAACTGCATAAGAATGTACACTCCTATCAAACCATGGACTGTATATTGTACAAGTAATTCTCTGTATTACATTTGGACATAGAGCAGTTAGTAGTCACACAACCTGTCATAATTATGGTTACAAATATAAATCCCTCTGTCTTACATGTCTGTGTTTGTTGGCAATTCATCAGTTACTTAACACATGCAATGTGTAAGTAATTCTATATAACTGCCCTTAAAATGTGAGAGGATATTAACTCAGGCATAAACATGCATATACTGTGGTTTTGGGAGTAGCATAGCTGAGTTACTGTTATGGAAGGTGCAAGGGTACACTCCTCTTTTGGGGGGTGGGTGAACAAAACACACTTACTGTTATGACACAAACAAGTCTGAAGTCAGAAACTGCAATGTGTAAACTCACTTTCTAACTTCTCTCGAATAATTTATCAGTATTCTGCAGAGGTATGATTGTGTGAATGTTTCATGGCTGAGGTCTACTAATTACAAATGGACACATATTAGTAAAATGAATGTCTGTAGTCACATGTTAATGTAATTTCTGTACAAATCCACCATTATTTACCTGCTTACTGTACCAAGTTAACAGATACAAGGATATGCCATAATAATCTTCAAGAATACAGTATAGGTTCAGGACTAACCTTGCAAATCCAGCAGTTAACACACCTTTAGTTCAGAGCTGGCTCTGTCTGATGCAAACAGTACACAGCCAATACATGGATAGGTGAAGGTTGTGTGAGTTGCTTGGCATCAATTTTAATATATGTATGTGAGTAGGAGAAATGTATTAAGTCCCTAGGTGACCAGTGAATGTGCTATGCATTGTCTCTTAGCCAAAGAAAGGACATACTAAGCACGCCTATATCTGCCTACAGGGACAGCAGCTGGTGGTTCCTCCTCAGAGTCCTCCTCTGACTGTGGCTGTAGTGACCTAGGCATTGATAGGGAGATGTGTGGCACTTCCCTTTGCTGATCCTGCTGCAGCTGTTTTTGCAGGATCAGATTGTGGAGTATAGCACATATTATGAATGTCTGCATACATGTCCATGGATTATACTGCAGGGCTCCACCAGATATATATATAGGCACTGGAACTGTGACTTCATCAGTCCAAATACATGCTCTATGATGTTTCTAGTTTGAGCATTTGCCTCATTACGGCATTTTTCCATGGGCATGTGTGCATTTCTGATGGGTGTCATCATCCACGGTTCCAGGGCGTAGCCAGCATCCCCCACAAAATGGCCCTGTCAGATGTCTCCCCTAGCAAACATCTGGTACAGCTGTGATATGTGCCAGATATGGGAGTCATGATAACTGCCAGGGTTGCCAGAGCACACACTCAAGATAATCCCCTGGGCATTGCACATGACTTGGCCATTGATGGAGTGATATCCCTTGCAGTTAATGTAGATTCTACCCTGCTCACCAGGTGGTGCCTTGATGTGTACATGAGTGCAGTCTATGGCACTTTGGTAGAACTGTTGCATATTGTTAGCCCTATCCTCAGAAGAAGGGGGATAATATATGTGCTCACTGTTATGTATGAGCATAGCATCCAGGAAATGGTGGATGATCCTGGATGCTGATGCCTGTGACACAACCATTATGTCCCCAGCTGATCTTTGAAAAGTACCTGTAGCTAATATTCTCAGGGTTGCACATACCTTAGTTTCCACTGGGACGAGTTCCCCTTGGTTGGCTCTGGCTTTGAGTTGAGGGCAGCAGAGCTCACAGAGTTCTTGTAATGTGCTCCTGTTAATCTGTAGCACCCTACAATCTCCAGCTCATGTAGCACCTGGAAATTTACTGGGCCTGAACACTCTTCTCCTTCTCAGCCTAGGCCTATTGTCACCAGCACCAGCAGCATTGGCTTCAGCCTGTAGCACATAGAGATGTAGAATTCTTTCTAAAATACTGGAGAAAACAATACAAGCACAGCTCATGGCACACCTAACACTAAACAATCTCCTCTCCCCTACCCAACACAGCTTCCCCCCTGGCCACAGCACTATGACTGCCCTTCTTTCCTTTCTTGAAACCATAAACCTCGAACACGACTCAGGCAAGTTCATATCCACACTATTCATAGATCTGTGAAAGGCCTTTGACACCATCTCACACACCCTACTTATATCCCAACTATCCACCCTACACCTCTGTCCCACCACCATCACCTGGTTTTCCAGCTACTTGTCCAACCACCAACAAGCTGTCCAATGGAAAACTTCAACCTCCCCCTTCCTTCCCACACCCACAGGTGTCCCACAAGGTTCTGTTCTTGGCCCTCTTTTCTTCAGCCTATTCATTAACAACTTTCATCAACCTATCCCAGACTCATCTATCATCCAATATGCAGATGACTCAGTAATCATCTGCTCAGCCTTCTCCCCTGCAAGCTCATAGCCAAAACCCAACTAGCCTTCTCCAAAACAGAAACCTGCATACAGTCTAACCATCTGGCACTAAATGCAAATAAGACCAAACTAATGCTTTTTGCCTCTACCAAAAACTCCATTGACAAATCCACATTCACCATATGGAGCCAAAATAACACCCTCCTTGAAATTGTTCCCAACACCAAGCTTCTTGGCATCATTATTGATGAAGAACTAAAAGCTGACACCCACATCCATGCCACAATCAAGAAAATCCACCAAAAGTTAGGTCTCTTCTACAGGCACAACCACTTCCTAAGCCCCTCTACCTGTTACTCTTGCATCCACCTTCCTGTTCCCCTCCCTTATGTATGGTGCCCCTCTTTTCACCAATCTCCATCTTAGCCTTCATTCCAAACTTGAATCCTGCTGCCACAAGATCTCCAAATTTGCAACCAATTCAAAAAACTCATCCCACCACTGCCACTCCCTCCTCACCCTCAACTGGCTTGAACTACCCAACTACCTTAGTTACTTACAACTCACCATTGCCCACAAGCTCATCTTTAAACCTGCCAACTGCCCAGCTCTTGCTACTTTTTCAAAACCTTACATTCCCAGCCATTCACTTAGATCCAAAAACCAAAATCTCCTTCAGGTCCACAAACCTGCACAACCTCCTGGCCATCTAATGCTGTCCTACTCTTTAGCTAAACAGTGGAACTCTCTCCCCACACACCTATGCAACCTACCTAACCATACAAATTTCAAATCTCAGCTACTCTCTCATCTTTCTTCCAAATGGGAATGCCTTTGCCATGCTCCAACTCAACCCTCCCCCATTTCACCTTGCACTGACTCATCCAACTACCTCTACTACCTCTACTATTACTTCATCCCACCCAAAACAATCCCTCCCCTACTAAAAACTAATTTTCTCTCTAATATCTATTGTACTATACTCTCCAATCTCAAATATATTATTACCCTCTCCATGCATAATATTTACCTAACCTACTAATGGCTAGTAGCTATATATTTTGAAATGTTAAACCTACAATTGAGTTTATAACAAAAATATTCACTTTATGTAAATGTTGAAATTTCTATATTGAATTATGTATTTTCATTTTTATAACATTGTCACAAGCCAATTACAAATATCATGGAGCTTATCTATAAATGCTTAATTAGCTGTATGAACTATGTCCTTTTGTAACATGTGAAATGTAACTTGCAATTATTGTGTAGCTTTTCTCCCCGGGCCACCACTGAAAACAGGCTCTTCTTGGCCGAGTGGACTTCCCTGGTCATCAAACTTAAATAAACAAATAAATAGTTGTAGCAGCCCCTAGTATTATGTCAGTTAAAACTTCCAAGTCTCTATTCCAATGGTATTGAAATTTTGAGGGAAAATAAGAATGTAGGCTACATGGATACTTTAGACATTTGTTGAATAGGTCCAACATCTAGGATTGGATAAGGAGGGTACAATTCACCTGCTTAGGCTGTAATTAGCATGACTTAACACACCTGCTTGGTTGCTCAGTAGTTCGCTATGTTTACATGACTTAACACACCTGCTTCGTTGCTCAGTAGTTTATGTCCACCTTCGCTCGGCTACATGCACTGTCACATAAATAAGATAATCATAAGCAAAATTTATATTTTTATCTCTGTTTTCCTTTTATCGTGCAAACATGGAACATAAAACATACAGAAAAGCTTGTACATCATATACTTGAACCCAGGACCATCAAGACTGTAGCCTTACACATAAACATGCTGCCACAGGAAAGTTATATAACAAGCATGCTAAAACTAGCCTTTTATTGCTCCATTTCCTGTTTGTCTGCTAAGTGCATGAGCACACAAACATGCAAAGAAAAAAAAAGGTAAGCTGACATACTCCCTGATGTCATCACTCACTGTTGACATCCATTGGAAAGAAAAACACAGTATAGGTGCCTGCACAATGTGAACATCACTACACAATTATGCTTTTTGTGATTCAACAAGTCTACTGAGTTTGGCCTCATTTGTATAATGACTGTCCTGGAATCTACATGGTTATTAGCCGTAAAAGCAGGTTAAGTGCATGGGAGCACAATGTTGTAAACCCAAGGCAGGGTATTACTTTGCCTAAATATGTGATACATACTACATAATGGTTACAGTACATTAGAATTCTGTTTCATGCTTTTTAAACATTTTAGCAGCCTGCATTATGTACACGTTTATTCTTCATCTGGGGTGGGGGACCAAAGGTGCATTTATGTCAAGGCAGTTATAGTGACATTTTGTTTTGGGAGACTGACTTTCTAGCATCCACAGTGTGTACTTAGGCCATCATATGTGTGGTGTTACCTGTTAGGGTCAGGTCTGTCAATATTTCAGGACTTTAACTTGCTCTTGTTTCTGTGTAGACTCTTGTACTCAGAATTTCTCCGAGTACAGTGACCTCTAACAGCCGAAAGACACAAACAAACACTGCCAACACATACACAGAGTCTACATGGTTTCATTATAGGTTGTTGGATCACTCAGTCATGTTGATTTGCTTTATTAGCATAACTTTCAACTATTTATGCTGAAATTTGCATTCCATGAAAGTTTCAGTATTTGTGCATGAGTGCGAGTGATTTTGTGTCAGTACACCAAGTTTATTGAATCTAAAACTTGCCACGCCTGTGTAAGCAATGTGTGGAGATATGCACATGATAAAAATTATAGTGTAAGATTTCCTGAATTCCCAACAGTATTTTTTTTCTGATAGTATTTTTTTCTGAATTTACCTGTATAGGAATGTTATTTTATAGTAATATTTATTATACATTTTTATTGCATATTTCCTTGATGATGGATGATGTTTGTAGGGGGTCTAGCAGGGGGTTCTGTTTGTTGTCCTTGCGAAACAGCTATTTTATAATCTAAGTATAAATAGACTGCAATGCTGTATATTATCTACTAGTTATATTTTTGTTGTTCCTTTCTCCTACTGTATTCTAATATTATATTGATGAGGATATACAAAATGAGTGACAGTAGCTGTTTCATGCCTTTTGGATTTCTCTCTCTCTCTCTCTCTCTCTCTATATATATATATATATATATATATATATATATACGATGTTTCTATATGTATATCTAAGAGTTGAAAGCATATATTAAGTACAAATATGAATATTTCATCTGTTATTCACAATCATGACATGTGAATGTTTTTTCAACTGTTTACATAGGTTAATTTTAATAGTCTTATTTAATTGTCTACAGTCTGATATTTTGCACATTGCCCATTTTCATCTTATTTTCAGCTGGACATTTTCAAAGCTTATTGCCTTTTCAGTTTCAGTTTTGTATGGTTTGCACCTTCTTCTTGTGGGAAGGATGAGTCACTGTTACTGGTAGTATGTGCCCTATCTCTTAGTTCCTCTGGGCACTTCACGTTTTTTGTGGTGTGTCCTAATGCTTTTCTTAAGTTACCCCATACCTTCTTTTTATTGTCAGCATGTGATCCATCTCCCTTTGCATGTTTATATTACTTTACTGGTGAAAATCAGTATCCCTTCCCACTGTTTTCCTGCTGCTTTCAATGTATGAAACCATCTGCATTTAGTAAACGGTTTTCCATTTCAGAGAGTATTGCTGGGTATTTTTACCTACATTTCTAAGTGCAGCAGCAGTTTTGCAGGCTTAAGGTACTTCTGCCATGTTTCTGAAGTCTTGTACATCTGTTTTCTATTGCATAGGGGTTTATGTTTTATCCAGCTGGTGTTGTGATCTTGTCAGTGTAATACAACCTCATGTTTTATATAACAATATGGGAAATAATTCAGAGTCAGATCTCTGCAATGATCCAAGGCTACTGTTGCTTTGATTTGTTGCTTTTTTCACTTTAATTAGGTGTTAAAGTATTTCACTGGTATTTTTGTTATTTTTAATTACATGTGGTTTGGTTCTGAATTTGTATATTTCTTATGTCTCTGAATTATAAAACCATTTTACATTTCCACTATGTAAGACTGAGGCACAGTTGTTAGAAACTTACTTTTGGTGATTACATCTGATTGAAAAAAAAGAGCTATGATATAATTGCAAAGATTCAAAAAAGTTTTTTTTTTTGTAGGGGCAAACTCCACTTCCTGACCTTACATACACAAACTCCATGTCTATGTAACAGTGATAAATAAAGATATTCCCAAAAGAATGTACAGCAGTCTCGTATAAACAGTATTTTCACAACAGAATGAATTATTCAGTCAGTCAATTTACTTCAGTGAATATAGACTCATAATCATAGTTGTAGTATTTGACCAAAAGAAATTAAATTAGAATTGTTTGTAGAGCATCTTATGAACAGGATAACTTCAATTTTTGGAAGTAGGATTTTTTGGATCCCCAAATTATTTTCTGGTGCTGGACTGGAATATATTGCACTATAAAATCTAAACATTTTACTTATCAAGAAACAGCATAATTATTAACACTATATCTTAGAAATATGCAGTAAAATATATAAACTCTCCAACATGAACCTACATTTAAGGTGGCAAATATGGTAATATAACTGCATTTTTAAACATTTTGATCTTAGACCTACAAACAAACATTTCTTCAACTCATCCAAGGAATGTGAACATATTTTTCATGGATAGAAGGCAAATCAGTCTTTATAGAAAAAAAAAAAGATTTATTATGTGTCATAGAAACTAATTTTCAAGAAAAAAAGAAAACTTATTAGCACTTTTCTTCCCAAGATAAGTTTATGAATGTATTAAAACTCTATAACAAAATAATGAGAAAAAACTAATATATTAACACTGCTCTAATGTTTGTCAGCATAGTATTTTATTTTATGTTCATACAGAGTTGTGCTTCATTGCCTTTTAACTAGTTTTGCATACACATAAAACTAACAGCTAAACACAACTGGGATTAGAGAGCAGGTGAGACATTTCTCTTTGCGGAGTCTAAACTCTTAACAACACAGATCAATTTCTACTCTAATAAGAGATTAGGATTTGTCACTGCTGTCTTTTAAAGTGTGTTTGGAATCAATATTCAGGATATAATGGCTGTTGGGAAGCGGAGTCAAGATACATAAGGAAATAATCATTCTTGAGGTTTTGTCTCTTAATTAAAAAGCAATAGATGTTTGATAGCCTTGGAATATTGGATGTCTGACCAGGTGCATTGTACCTTGCAGTTACGCAGGCATGCACACAATGCTATGTATAATGTTCTGTGAGGGTATGCTCATAGGTGCAATGTACAGATTGACCAATTTAGATGAATTCTTGAACAAAGCTGTCATCTGCATAATCATTGTGTCCAGAGGCCTGAATCAGCGAGATGTAAGTATGGGCAGCTAAACATTGCCTCATCATGATTTGGAAGAAGTTGGACAGCTCCAAGTGGTGAACAAACTACTACTGTTTTAAATACAAACTAGTGTGGAATGCAGAATTCCAACTTGGTTAAGATATGTGTACCTTCTTTCAAAGCAGTATTTGCAAATACAGGTGCATATTTTTTTTTTATAATTTCAGGTGCATGCCGTAGGAATTATGGAAGTAGCAGTAAGTTCTTTGAAGAGTTGGAAAGAGCAGAAGGAGAAGCAGAGTATTGTGAACATGGGATATCAAGGATAAGACACACCCAACATCAATTTTATAGCAGGTCAGCCTTGAGATGGGATAGGGTGGTATACATCTTTATAGACATATAACATATGGCTAGGCCGTATATGGCTGGAAACAAAAGCAACAGCAACATGAACAACAGTGACTATACAGAAACACTGAGGCAACAACAATTGAAATGTTCATGTGGAAAATGGATCAAAGAAGGCTATAACCTGTGATATCCCCACAGAAGGGCATATGGCATAGAGCGCACATGATTTGGGGAGAACACTTTCAGTCACCCACAAGTCATAAGCCTGCAAATGCTGTGAGTTTGGGTGGAGGATGTTTGTAGTGGCACTTGTAGTACATGTGCTGTATGTCTGACAGATCTGATAGACTCAATCACATAATGGCAAAAGCTGTATACTTGCAAGCTGACATGCCAAGTGGCAGGTGTCATAAATGTAGCCAATCCAAACCTGCCTACACAGATAGAATCCATTGTGGCATGGATGATAACATCACAGCCAAGTAGCACCAGCACTTCACCAACAACAATGGTCTGTATGTGACTGAGTAAGAAAGGGCCTCCTCAGGGTTGTGCCAGTCACAGCAGTGGCATGTCTGGTAACAGACAGCAGTTACCATCATATAGCACACCTACATCTAGCTAGGGCTATATAGTACTACCCATGCAACTCTTAGGAGAGGCAGCTCTCATAGACAGTTGGTATGCACAGTATTCCCACTCATCTACCATGCATGCCATGGACCTCTCCAATGCTGAAACTACTGCTGACAACATGCCTTCAACAGCCCAAGCACATGCTCCACAATGACACTGGTTGTACATAGTGCATAGTTCTATTCCTGTTCTGGCTCATTCTGTGAATTTCTGATAAGTGTCATCCATCAGGGCTCCATATCATATCAGGCATTGCCAATAATATGGCCTTTTGTGAAGTCACCCCTCACAAACTGTTTGTAAAGGCCATACATGTGCCATACATGGTAACTGCCTGTGTGGTTTGCAGACAGATTTTAGATGATACCCTGTGTGTTACAGATCACCTGGCAGATGATGGAGTGATAACCTTTAGCATTCACATACCTTCTTCCCAGATCACCAGGTGAGTCCTTTTTTTCATTGTGGTTGCAGTCTATGGCTTCCATTCCCTCAGGGAAATGGGTTATAATGTAACAGTCCCACATGGTGCTAGCTGTCTCCTCTGTGGTACATGGAAACCACTTATGCTCCCCCACATGTAGCAGCATGCCATTAAGAATCTGATGAAGTATTCTCAAGGCAGATGCCTGAAATACCTCCACTATGTACCTATTTGGTCACTGAAAGTTCCCTGTAGCTAGTATATATGTATGAGGCTACACATACCTTGGCATGTACTGGGGAGGTAATCTATGAGTCCAACAGGACTCTAGATGAGACTGAAAATGTCTACCAGGGCTTGCATGGTGTCTCTATCCACACAGTACTGGTCAACAATGTTGGTATCATAGAAGTCCATGAAATGTTAAGCATGGTCAAATGATATGGCACCTATGAGAATGACAAAGTACACCATAGTGGCTTGCAGCAACAGTAATAGCCTGTTGCATATACACATTAACGGATGATGTGGGAACTTCTAACCTATTTCCATGATTCCCTAGCATGAACATGAGGACTTAGCTGCAGTCTTTTCTGCTAGTGTTAGAGCACCATGTTGCACTCTTATACTTTTCTGAACAGAATCACCATCTTGTCTTGCCTCATTTGAATAGACAGCACCCCTCATTTTAATACTGTTGTTCATTAATGCCAGCTTATGCAGCCATTATCCTATACCACAAGCAACTCTGCTGCTCAGCTTCCATCACTTAATGTAGACCATTCGAGCCAATGAGAAGTGAGCTTATCTCAGTCAAACAGAGTAGACCAGAAATGAGAAACATTAGTATTGTATTGCCATTGCTGATATGCAAAGTGCAGAAATGGGGAAAAGCTGGTATTGCCATTGCTAGTGTGTGTAATCTGGTACTATCATTGCTGATGCATGCATCTGTGTTTGCGTGAGTGTGTGTATGTGTGTGTGTGTGTGTGTGTGTGTGTGTGTGTGTGTGTGTGTGTGTGTGCGCGCGCACGTGTATGTGTGTCTGTTACAAAAAGTGCTAGGCCTCTTGGAGGATTAATATGACAGTTTACCTGAATTAATCACACCTCAGATTAATTGCATTAATATAGTATACAGATGTCTCTGCTCCCTGGAAGATTCAGAGTTCACCTTGGTGTCAACTGAAAAACATTTTCTGGTAATCCACTACCAATTATTACAGTTTCTAATAGTTCAGAAAATGTATATAAGCATTCTGCCTCATATTTATGCCCTGTATGTTTTTAATCTGTTTACCAGAAAAATCCATATTTCAGAGGCAACCCAAGAGGAGCACTGTTTGGTTAAGTGACTTTTTCATTGCCACACATCAGGGAAATGGAGATAAGAAGCATCAAACTCAAAGACGATGTTTGATAATACAATCCTGGGGTGAGTGTATAGTCAAAATGTTCTGTATTTGGTAGGGCTTAGTAAAGGGGACTGTTGATGCTGTTAATGGTGTTGAAGCTTGCTACAATTCTTGTTTCATCGTAAAGGCATAAAAATGATGGTGCTGATTTGTTTGCTGTGTGACAGTGGTGAAAAGTGCTGGATGTGATAATGCCATAGAAGGAGTAAGGCAGGTCAGAGGAGTTTAGGAGTTGGCATGGTAGGATCATAAGTAACTTTGAATTCAAGTATTTTCCTTAAAACAGGCTACCTGACTTAAGAAGCTGCACTCTATGGTGAATATTTGCTTATTAATCTTCTTAGATTTACACAACTCTAATACTGCTACCCATGTCTTGCCAAATTGAAATCTAAGAACAATTGGAGTAGAAATGACTGCCAAGCTTGATAATCATACCTTGATGATGCAGACCTCTTAAGCCATGATATGGCTGTGTACCTGAGTAGGACCTGGGACATAACCTTTCCCCTATCCTATCCTAATTTTCTGGATGTCTCATGCATTATCTTCTGTTTTGAGGCATTAACTAAAATATTTTCCTTGACAGACCTTGATTTCAGATACTTACCTTGCTTTACCAAACAGTATGACTAAGCTGTTGTACCACTGCAGAGCTACCTGAGTGAGGAGATAACAAAATCAACGTAATTCATGTGCCTGGTTGTTTTGAAAACAGCCCAGCATTAGGTTTACCTCACCAACTGCCATAGCTCTTGAGGGCATCAGAAATGTTGTTCAAGAAGAAGATCACCAGGCTGTTGTATGAAGCAGTAAGGTGCCCATCATATAGGCTAAGTAGAAAAGGTGTGTGTGTGTGTGTGTGTGTGTGTGTGTGTGTGTGTGTGTGTGTGTGTGTGTGTGTGTGTGTGTGTGTGTGTGTGTGTGTATAAACATATGTGTTTCTAAGCATATGTACAAGTATGTGTGGGTGTAGGGTCTATATCATATAGTCAAAATTCCAAAATATCGAACACTATAAGTTCGAACTTGGAATTTCGATTATTGATAACATCGAATGCTCAGAATAGTGAATTTTTTCAAAGGGAAAAAAATTTGCTGTTCCAAGAAACATACACACAACACAAACACACCAAAATAAATAAACCACACATATACAGTTAACAAAACCCAACCCCACATTAAACCATACATACATTACTAACTATCCACTTACCTTAACCCACACCCTAACCCTAAGGTCCGTAACTATTGCACACATACCCTACGAATCTATACACAAACAAACTAATTAATAAACACACACATACAGTTACAAAACACAACTCTACACTACACCATACATACATTACTTACTATCCACTTACCTTAACCCGCACCCTAACCCTAAGGTCCGTAACTCTCGCACCACAGTGGAGGAAATAGTGAAGCCATGGAATGGCCCACCAAAATCTTGCCCTAGGTAAGATTTTCATGTTCCGGGGCTTTGCTATTTTCACCATTCAATGTCTTGGGTTTGATATTTTAACTTTCGAAGATTTCAATCTTCGAAGTTATGATATAGACCCTGGGTGCATGTGTGTGTGTGTGTGTGTGTGTGTGTGTGTGTGTGTGTGTGTGTGTGTGTGTGTGTGTGTGTGTGTGTGTGTGTGTGTGTATGTGTGTGTGTTTGTGTGTGTGTATAAATATATGTGTTTCTAAACATATATATAAGTGTGTGTCTGTGTATAAATATATGCGTTTCTAAGCATATATATGCGTGTGTGTGTGTCTGTGGATAAACATAGGTTCATAGGTTCATAGGTTCATACTAGGCTATCTGCCCTAGGGCATTTATAAGCCTAGCCAGAATGTGTTTGGCTTTCACCACCCATTTTAAATTTATTTTGCTATGCCCTTTTTCGAGGTTAGTATACTGTGCCTCTGTCTAACAGTGACACAGAAGTGATACCCAGGGTAAACCTATGATCTCCCATCCACTCATCAAGATTCCTCTTGAATAGAGTCAATGAGGGACTCTGCCTAACCTGGACTGGGATTTTATTCCAGAGTGAAGAGAGCCTCTGGGTTATGAATCTGTCCCTCCAGCATGTCCTATTTATTTCAGTGCTGAGGTTCAAGTCTCTTGAGCGTGTAGCTCGATGGGATTTGAATTTTCTGAGGTGCAGCATGTCCATTAATTCCGGGTTGGACATGGCTTTATACGTCAGGCACAGATCGCCTCTGAACAGATGGTATGCCACTGAGTAGAGCTGGAGTTTCTTTAACCGGGCAGCATATGGCATCTGTTTGAGCCCTTTGATCCTCTTAGTGAGGTACTTTTGGGGTCTTTCCAGTTGCTGCAGGTGTCTGGTAAGGTACATCCCAAAAGGGGCATTGTACTCAATTATGGGCCTGATGAGGGATGAGTAAAGAGGCACGATGACCTCCCCTGATCTAGATGTGAATCCCTTCATGATTAGGTGGGCTATATAAAATGTTTTTCTAACCACTTTGGCCACGTGGTTGTCAAATGAGAGATTGCTATCAACTTGGGTCCCCAGGTCCCTAATTACTTCTTCTGTACTTAATGGATTACCACCTATGTGGTAATTTGTGGGCACTTTGTTTTGCCAAAGGGATGACTATACACTTTTGGCATTTAGCTTGAGGCCATGGCTCTGGCACCAGTTGTCTGTTTCTATGAGGCCCTTTTGGAGGATGCTTGTGTCGGCTGGAGAGTTGATTATGGCGCCCAGTTTGCAGTCATCTGCGAACTTGGTCAGCCACAGTCCTTCCATGTTGGCCTGTACCTCCGAGAAATATATACTGAACAAGAGAGGTCCCAGGACTGAGCCTTGTGGGACGCCACTTGTAACTGGTTTGGAGTCTGACATGGCTCCAGCAATTCTAACCATGTGGGTTCTGTCCTTGAGCCAGTTTGCAATCCATCTAGTGACATTGGGGTTTATATTTAAGCTGGTGAGCTTATCTATGAAACATATGTGTTTCTAAGCATATGTACAAGTATGTGTGTGTGTATGTGTGTGTGTGTGTGTGTGTGTGTGTGTGTGTGTGTGTGTGTGTGTGTGTGTGTGTGTGTGTGTGTGTGTGTGTGTGTGTGTGTGTGTGTGTGTGTGTGTGGAGGGAGTTAGCATAGAAACTCTCAACTGTCTCTGATTTTGCCTCATATTGCGAACTGGTCTGGTAAATCAATGAGAATCGCAGCCAATAATAATGATAGACATTTAAGCTTCAGACATAAAAGCTTTAACAGTTTTTAGAAAAAGCATGCTAATCCAAAGCTTGTTATTCTATCAACTTTTTAAATATATAAAATAAATATCTGCTCCTAATTTTCTTGATTTTTGAACTAAGATGTTGAAAAGTATTGGGGAGTGCATTGTGTTGCACTTTGCATTCTGACAGCTGTGAGCTGTGAAGATACATTCCTGTGTGATAGATATTTATATGTTTATTCATTCAATTGATTTCACTAAATCACTTGAGGTCTACAGTCAGAGTTCTATATGTGCCTGTAAGTTATGGTCACATTTGTGTGTGAGTGTGTGTGTGTGTGTGTGTGTGTGTGTGTGTGTGTGTGTGTGTGTGTGTGTGTGTGTGTGTGTGTGTGTGTGTGTGTGTGTGGTGAAGTAGATGCTGTCAACTGTCCCTGATTTTGTAAAATGTTTTTGATTTTTTTGCATCATATTTTGGTCTGTTTCTCATAAAGTATGTGATTTTGCTGGCAAATCAGTGAGGAGTGCAGTCACTAAGTAATGATGACAGACATCTGAGTTTCATATTTAATAGTCTTCAAAAATCTATGCAAATACAAACCCTATGTATATAAAGGCAAAAGCTGTTGATAATTTTGTCATTTGTTCATCATTACTTTGTAGTCTTCTTGGTTCTTGGTTGCAGTGCAGCAATGAGTTGAGAAGCTAAATTCCTGTGTGAAAGTTATTTGTGTGGTTTCTAGATAATGGTAACAGACTTTTGAGTTTCAGATGTAATAGCCTTCAAAAACATACTATTGCAAAGCATGTTATTCTAGCAAGTTTCTATGTATATAAAGGTAATAACAGCCACTGATTTTGGTCCTTTGTGCATCATTACTTTTTAACTAAGATAAGAGGTTGAGACATGTGGGATGGTTGCAGTGTGGTGCACACTGTATTCTGACTGGACTGAGCTGGGAAGATGAATACCACAGCAGTTGTCTGTGGATGAAAATGTTTGTCACTGTTGTCATTTGTTTAAGTTAGGCAGTCATTCTTCTGGCTTGCTGAAGTAGTATACATTTGTGTGAAGCCAGTTGAAATAAGATAATCAGATATCAATAAAGTGGCTATAATACTTGAGTATGGGGATTGTCTGTGATGAAAATGACTGAGTCTGTGTGGGAGAGGGGCTCCAGTGTATTTAAAAAGTAGCAACTTGGCTATAGTCTTTTTCACTTTCCATTGCAGTCAAACATTTGTATTCTAATTAAAAAGTGCTTGTCTGCGGTGATCTAGACAGGATGTGTATGACAGCAGATAATCAATGGTAGAGTGCTGTATCTCAATGATGCCATCTAATAGCTCTTGGTTTTATGGTTGGGTTTTTGGCTGTGATTCCTTCTGTGTGGAATCTGCCTGTACTCCTTGTCTCTGTGTGAGTTTTATTTTTGTGCTTTGGTTTCTTCTACCAGTCCCACAGCTGTAAGTATATGCATGTGGAAATCTGTACATTTTATTTCATCCCAATTTAACACCAGAGGGGTAAGCAGAAAAAAAATCCCTGTTTGGAGGAACAGGGAAGCAGGCACTATTTCTATATAGGATTTATATATTATTGCGTTTGTCTCCCCATTTTACTGGGGATCTATCATTTTGTTAGCTTTGAACATTAAGATTTAGTCACAGCTTATTTTTCTTTGAAAAAATAAGACTAAATGCCATTCCCTACTCATGAATTTTTGTTCAGATCATCATTAAATCAAAAGGTTTTAAAAAAGCTCTAGATCATCTAGAACCATGCAACTTCCCTTATCCCTGTCTTAATTCAGTTTAAGTCCTCTAATCACATTACAGTAGAGTCTTGGGTGTATTAAATGCTAGACAGAAGTTAAATAGTAAGATAAATGATGAAAAAGCAGGAAAGAAGTAATCTATCTAGATAGTGCAGCACCAGCATGGGGGTGGCAATGGAGCGGCGCTGGGGAAGTGCAGGGGGAACTACTGTGCAACAGGGAGGTCTATGGAGTCCTTTATTTTGGGTTCCATTTCACCTAAGCCTGGTCTTGTTAATTGGAAGTCAGACATCTGAGGTGTATAAAGTCAGCAAATTGACTAAAATGAGTGGTTGCATACCAAAGCAGCCTGTGGATGAAAGTTAACGATTGTATCCGCTGTTTGACTACAGGTAATGGTCAATGACCTGCTGTAATAGAGCCTCATCCCATTCCAGTTAGCCCACCCATTCATTTGCTTTCTGCAGCACCTCTTGCTTTGAAGTCTCCAGTAGCCACAGGTAGTCACTTAGATTACAGACCTTCTTTCTCTTTCTCTCTATTTCTCTTTGTCTCTCTCTTGCTCTTTCCCTCTCACACTCACACATAAACATGCAAACATACTCACACGAGTATATGTACATGCATACATATGCACACACACACAAACATCACACATGTATATGCACATGCAAACATGCATAATCACACACATCTGCACACATACACATATATGCACACTCACCTCATATTGCAGTCGATTTTTGCATCCATTGTTATAATGTACATAGTTGAAACTTAAATGTATAAGAATGTGCAGCACTTGAGCAGTTAACTGATTGTGGAGAATACTAAACTCTTCAGTTTAGACTTAAGAGGGTTACCCTTAAAGAGAAAATGACCACTGTTAATGTATTTAAGTGAAGGAAATAGTCCCTACAGCTGTTTTTACCTTTATTGGTGATTGTTGGGGATGGTGAGATAAAACAGATAGGAGCAATTTTTTGTATTGTTTCACTTAATGTGATGCCATTTGACACTAAAGTATGCCTGAGGGTGCTTGGCAGTATCTGTGCTAATGTTATTTAAGCGCTGTAAATGTTCCTTATTCTGCTGATGCTAAATCAGACTATAGCCATGTGTGACGCTGTGACAAATGTTAAACTGCAGAATGAGTGTACCAAAGATAAACAGTACCGATATCTGTTTTATTGGAGCTTCAAAACTGGAATCACATTACCTTAGGAGTTGCTGGGAAGCATGTTGATCTGTTCTCTCTAATAAATGAGTCTACATTAATGTGTAGGTTACAAGCTAGAAACAAAATTGGCTCAGCATGCATTACACAAAATTATTTCCAGTATTTTATGTCTGGCA
>NC_056732.1:394120069-394175069 GCF_019279795.1 Protopterus annectens | reverse complement strand
GTGTTGCACGGTCATATCATATGCCTGCAACCCTAGGCCCCACCATAGTAACTTGGGATTTTACTGGTTGGCTCCCTGTAGCCATAGATCCCCCTCAGACTCCCCCTTCCTTCTACTGCAAATACTTAGCACCAGGGCCTCCCTATTATGATAAGGTTTCATGGTAACATGATACAATTTGTGCCCCTCCCTCCTGCCTAGCAGTTCTGCCATGTAGTTAACATCACTGACCTTCCTCACCACTTTGAACGGACCCACCCAAGCTGCCTGCAGCTTATTGTGTCTGACAGGAATGAGAACCATGACCTGCTGCCCCACAGCATACTCTCTGGCTCGATCATTCTTGTCATACCAGACATTTTTCTGATGTTGGGCTTCTACCAGGTTCTCCTGGACCAAGCCCATGAGGTTCCTGAGCCTGGTCCTGAGGTTTAGGACATATGCCAAAACAGACTTCTTGTAGGATTCATACACACCCTCCCACTCATTGCAAATCAAATGTAGAGGTCTCCTCACCCTATGCCCATACAGCAACTCAAAAGGTGAGAAACCTGTAGATTCCTGGGCCACCTCTCTGAAAGCAAATAACATATGGGACAATTATTTGCCCCACTCCCTCTTAAACTGATCTGCAAATGCCGGTAAGCATGGTCTTTAGTGTAGAGTGTGACCTCTGCACAAGACCATTAGTCTGGGGATGGTAGGGGTAGTCTTTAGGTGCTTCACCCCACAGTACTTCCACAGACAAGCCAGCAGGTCTGACATGAAATTGGCACCTCTGCCCATCACTGTTTCTTTTGAGAAACCTACCCTGCTGAAAATCTCTAACAAAGCATTGCCACCTTTTCTGCTTTGATGGAGGACAAAGCCACTGCCTCAGGGTATCTGGTAGCATAATCTACTACCACTAGGATATACTTCTTTCCTGTGGAACATGAGGTACTCAGAGGCCTCACAGTATCCATAGCTACCTTCTGAAATGGCTCCTCACTCACAAGCAAAGGCACCAAAGGAGCTTTTACCTTGTCTCCTGCCTTGCCTACTTTTTGGCTTTGCTCACAGGCCATGCAGTACCCTGTTGCATCCCTGGAAATCCCAGGCCAATAAAAGTTCTACATAATACATCTGTTGGAATGCTTTATGCCCATATGACCTGCAAAGGGAATGTCATGGGCTGTGACTATAAGTGCCAGATGGTAGGGTCTGGGCAATGTCAACTGCTGTATTCTCTCATTCTCTAGCCCTCCCTCAGGGGTCCACTCTCTATGCAGTAACCCATTGCCCCAGTACCCAGATTCCCCCTTTTCTTGAGAATCAGGAGCCTCCCTGGCTACCTCCATCAAGCTTTGTAATGTAGGGTCTGAGAGCTGAGCCTGTCTTAAATCTCTCTTTGTACCCCTTCTCAGCTCCCTTTCCTCAGGAAGTCTGGTCTCTTCTGTCAGTGGTGTCTCACTGTCAGCCTGGATACTATTACTTACCTCTGCCCTAATTGTCACTCTGTCCAAGGGAACATCAGTACCCCCAGCAGCTGTGGCTCACTTTCAGTCTCAGTCCTACAGTGTAGCTCCCACTCTGAAGAAACCACATCACCAGTCCTGCCTTCAAGTGTGAGGTCTGTCTGGGTGCCCTCCAGGCTACCAGACCCACATATCAGTCTCCAAGCCTGACTGTGTGTAACTGCATGCACACAATTACTGCATTATCAAAATAATTCCCTATTAGGACATCTGCAAGGGATATCCTCAAAAACACCTATTTGCTTGCTTCCTTTTCCACCCTCCCAGTTGAGGTGTGCCCTAACCAAGGGTATTTGGAATGGGATCCCTCTTAAAGCTCTGACAGAAGTAGACTGCCCAAGCAAGTAGTGCTCCCCTTTAACCATTGCAGGCTTCACAATGGTTAGGTCAGAAGCTGTGTCTCTTTTAGCAGTGGCCTGTTTCCCGTCTATTGAGATAGGATATAACCTCTTGTACTAGTTTTGTACCTTTGTTGTGTCCTGACAACTTACCGCTGGCATTCTGTTATTCCCACTTGCTGGCTCCCCAACCTTTTGTTTCCCACCTTGTCTCCTTCGACATTTATATGCTACATGCCCCCACTGGTTACATTTAAAACATTTAACTCTTGATCCTGGCTGTGTACCTGAATTAGTGGGCTCCCCTCTTACTGGCGGACTCTGTTGGGGAGGTTTAGGCTGCCGACCATGGGTTCCCTTATATCCATGTGCAGCACTGGGTATCCCTTTCCTGTGCAGTGATACCCTGCTTCCTAGGTTTAGGCCTCCTTTTTTTCCTAATTCATTTGCAGTGATGCATTTTCTATCTGCCAACTATATTCTCATGTCCTCAGGCAAAGTGCTAAGGGCTTGTTCCCTCACCAAAAGGTCTGCCAGCTTTTCAAAAGTGGTGGCCTGACATCCACTTACCCACCTATGAAAATAAGTGCTTAGCTCAGCAATATAAATACACATACTTTCATCTGCCTTGCGTCTATGCTCACAAAACTTTTTTCTATAAGCTTCAGATGTTAACTTAAAACACTCTAATAAACAATTTTTAACTGTATTATAATTCAAGCAATTCAGTATCAGACAAGTAAGAAACATCAGTTACAGCTTTACCATGGAGTAAGGGGGCCAGGAACCATACCCAGAGCCCTTGGTCAACATTATACTATTTACATACCCTTTCAAACATATGAATAAAACTATCAAAGTTATCACCTTCTGTAAATTGTGGAAGAACTTTACTGACCTTTATTGCTTCTGAGGTTCTGTCATTGCCTTCTCCATTACCTCCATGACCCTGGTGAAGATTCAACATCTCCTTTTCATGTTGCCTCTGTCGTACATCCCCAACACCAGTCTGGCTGTCTTCCTGGTTGGTGTTCTGTGATGCAGCTGTGACTAAGGCTGCAATAATTTCTGCTTTAGTCAGGGTGGCATGCACCAGTCCTTTGGCTTGGCACATCTCAGCCAACTGGCTCCTTGTCAGCTTGTCATAATCCTCTGCTAACATCCTTGCCTGCTCTCCATGACTCATCATCATTTTCTTTTGGCTGTTCCCGTTAGGGGTCGCCACGGCGGATCATCCGTTTCCATTTCTTCCTGTCCTCTGCATCATGCTCTTTCGCACCAACCTCTTGCATGTCCTCTCTCACCACATCCATAAACCTCATCTTAGGCCTTCCTCTTTTCCTCTTACCTGGCAGCTCCATCCTTAGCATCCTTTTCCCAATATACCCAGCATCCCTCCTAAGCACATGTCCAAACCAACGCAATCTTGCCTCTCTTGCTTTGTCTTCAAACTGTCCAACCTGAGCTGACCCTCTAATATACTGATTCCTAATCCTGTCCATCCTAGTCACACCAGTGCAAATCTTAACATCTTTAACTCTGCCACATCCAGTTCTGTCTCCTGCCTTTTTGACAATGCTACCGTCTCCAACCCATATAACATAGCTGGTCTCACTACCCTCTTGTAGACCTTCCCTTTCACTCTTATTGGTACCCGTCTGTCACAAATCACTCCTGACACTCTTCTCCACCCATTCCACCCTGCCTCTACTCTCTTCTTCACCTCTCTTCCACACTCACCATTACTCTGAACTGTTGATCCCAAGTACTTAAACTCATCCACCTTTACCAACTCTACTCCCTGCATCCTCACCATTCCTCTACCCTCCCTCTCATTTACACACATATATTCTGTTTTAGCCCTGCTGACCTTCATTCCTCTCCTCTCTAAAGCATATCTCCACCTCTCCAGGGTCTCCTCAACCTGGTCCCTACTCTCACTACATATCACAATGTCATCTGCAAACATCATAGTCCATGGGGCCTCCTGTCTAATCTCATCTGTCAACCTGTCCATCACCACTGCAAATAAGAAAGGACTCAGAGCTGATCCTTGATGTAATCCCACCTCCACCTTAAATGTATCTGTCACTCCCACCGTAGTCCTCACCAATGTCACACTACCCTTGTACATATCCTGTACCACTCTTACATACTTCTCTGCCACTCCCGACTTCCTCATACAATACCACAACTCCTCTCTAGGCACCCTGTCATATGCTTTTTCTAAGTCCGCAAAGACAATGCAACTCCTTCTGACCTTCTCTGTATTTCTCCAACAACACTCTCAGAGCAAATATTGCATCTGTAGTGCTCTTTCCTGGCATGAAACTATACTGCTGATCACTAATCATCACCTCCCTTCTTAACCTAGCTTCCACTACTCTTTCCCATAACTTCAAGCTGCGACTGATTAATTGTATCCCTCTGTAGTTACTGCAGCTCTGCACATCACCCTTATCCTTAAAGATAGGTACCAAAACACTTTTTCTCCACTCCTCAGGCATCCTCTGACTTTCCAAAATTTCATTAAACAATCTGGTTAAAAATTCCACTGCCATTTCTCCTAAGCACCTCCATGCTTCCACTGGTATGTCATCTGGGCCAACAGCCTTTCCATTCTTCATCCTCTTCATAGATGTCCTTACTTCCTCCTTGCTAATCTGCTTCACTTCCTGATTCACTATTCCCACATCATCCAACCTTCTCTCTCTCTCTCATTCTCTTCATTCATCAGCCCTTCAAAGTACTCTTTCCATCTACTCAACACACTCTCCTCACTTGTGAGTACGTTTCCCTCACTGTCCTTTATCACCCTTACCTGCTGCACATCTTTCCCAGCTCTGTCACTCTGTCTAGCCAATCAGTACAGGTCCTTTTCTCCCTCTTTAGTGTCCAGTATCTCATACAACTCTCTAATGCCTTATCCTTAGCCTTCGCCACCTCTCTCTTTGCCATGCGCCTCATCTCCTTATACTCATGTCTACTTTCTTCATCTCTTTGACAATCCTACTTCTTCTTCACCAGCCTCTTCCTCTGTATACTCTCCTGTACTTCCTCATTCCACCACCATGTCTCCTTGTCCTCCTTCCTCTGTCCAGATGTCACACCAAGCCCCTTCCTAGCAGTCTCCCTTACTAGCTCTGCTGTAGTTACCCAGCTATTCGGTAACTCTTCATTGCCTCCCAGTGCCTGTCTTAACTCTTCCCTGAACTCCACCTCACAATCACCCTTTTTAACTTCCACCATTTAATCCTTGGCACTGCTTTCACACTCCTCCTCCACTTCTTGATCACCAACATCATCCTGCAGACCACCATTCTATGCTGCTTAACTACACTTTCCCCAGTCACCACTTTACAGTCTCCAATCTCCTTCAGGCTGGCCCTCCTACATAGGATATAATCCACCTGTGTGCATCTTCCTCCACTCTTGTACGTCACCCTATGCTCCTCCCTCTTCTTAAAATACATATTCACCACAGCCATGTCCATCCTTTTCACAAAATCCACAATCATCTGACGTTCTGCATTCCTCTCCTTAACACCATACCTACCCATCAGTTCCTCATCCCCTCTGTTCACTTCACCATCATGCCCATTGAAGTCCACTCCAATCACTAGTCTCTCACCCTTGGGTACACTCACCACCACTTCATCCAACTCACTCCAAAATTTTTCTTTCTCATCCATCGCACACCCAACTTGTGGAGCATATGCACTAACAACATTCATCATTACACCATCAATTTCAGGCTTCAGAAACATCACTCTATAAGACACTCTCTTCACCTCCAAAACACTCTTGGCATACTGTTCCATTAGGATAACCTCTACCCCATTTCTTCTGCCATCCACACCATGATAGAACAATTTGAACCCGCCTCCTATACACTTGGCCTTACTTCCCTTCCCTTCCCTTCCATCTGGTCTCTGGCACGCACAGTATATCAACCTTCCTTCTCTCCATCATATCAGCTAGCTCTCTTCCTATACCAGTCATACTGCCAACATTCAAAGTTCCTACTCTCAGTACTACACTCCTAACCTTCCTCCTCCTCTCTTCCTGCCTTCGGGCATGCCTTCCCCCTCCTCTTCTTCTTCGGCCAACAGTAGCCCAATTTCCGCCAGCACCCTGTTGGCTAACAGTACTGGTGGTGGTCGTTGTTAACCCAGGCCTCGACTGATCTGGTATGTAATTATGAAAAGTTCTCAACATCAGTAATTTTTGGCAGAGGTTTTACGCCGGATGCCCTTCCTGATGCAACCCTCCCCATTTATTCGGGCTTGGGACCGGCACAAAGAAAAGCACTGGCTTGTGCATCCTAAGCTAAAAAAATAAATAAAACTATTGTAATATGAAACTCTGAATGTCTACTGTGTGGCTGCTTGAGAGTACAAACACCTTATTTAGTGACCACTATTTACAGGCTACAGGAGTTCACTATCCACACCACTGAATCCCAGTATGTGATGTGGTGATCTCACCACTACCAGCCAATTAATATGTGATGACCCACCACTGTCAATCAGTAATCAAGGAGCCTCAATCCTCACCACTTTCAAAAGTGCAGGATGTTCTCTGGGATGATAACAGGTACACACAGTATTTCCAGATGCAGCTCTTTGCATCAAGTGCAATTTCCCTTAAGAGCACACATAAACCACACTCAGTTTGGGACTGATTTCTCACTCTTTCTCCAGATACCCACTATGACTCCACACTGACACCAGCTATAGAGTTGAGATCTTAGCTGAGTGACAAAGCCAAGACCTCCAGCCCCCCCTCTCTTTAAGCAATGTTCCCTGTCCTGCCCAAGTAGCTGACACACACACTCTTTGAGGTTTGATTTACACACACACACACACACACACACACACACACACACACACACACACACACACACACACACACACACACACACAAACACGGGAGACGCTAGCATAGCTATGATCCTTTCTGCCCAGACTACAAGGTAGTTTCCACTGCCACCAGTTACTCCTTGACAGATACTTTAAGGCCCTTAACAAAGGGTGACCAATTTTACTGTGGAATATTAATATTAATATTAATATTAATACAAATGGTAGTTTGTAAAAGAGCAAGGCTATTAGGAGGGAGAGGCTAGCATAACTATGATCCCTTCTGCCGAGACTACAAGGTAGTTTCCACTGCCACCAGTTACTCCTTGACAGCTACTTTAAGGCCCTTAACAAAGGGTGACCAATTTTACTGTGGAATATTAATATTAATATTAATATTAATATTAATATTAATACAAATGGTAGTTTGACCAAGAGCAAGGCTATTAGGAGTGGCCCACACAGTGTCACCAAATAAATATGCAAGTACTGTCAGAACTTAAATATCTCTACACAGATCAGCCACAATGAAAGGTTTAAATATTTTTAATAATAAATAATAAAATAACAAGACAATACTGCATATATATTCACAGTGACATCAGAGTTCAAAATTACAGGAAATATTTAAAAGAACATTGAAAACAGTCTCAAATCAATAAAGAAAAAGAATATCTAAACTAAACCACTATATTCCTGACTGTATCTAAGAGAATTACTATACCTTAAAAACGTTCTTAGAGAAAGGCAGATGTGGTGAATGGTGTTTCTTCTTGTTGTTGTCAGGTCCAAGACAGAATGCAGACTGCTCTGTCTCACTAAAAGACTTGTCAAAATAATATCTAAAATATTACTGCTGGTATAGCTTGAGAATGGTATAATTTCTGGTCATCTGACTTCTAGTTCTGAGGTAAAACCCCAGTGCAGTATTTAGCATCTACCTGTAAAAATACTCATACAAGGGTTTTTGCTCAGATCTCTGGTAGGTGCTGGAATTCATAAAACAATTGCATTCCTTCATGCTTCCAAAGTAGCAATTAGTTCACCCCAGAATCAACACAGAAATTTCCTTGTACAGACTTTGTGTTTCTACCAGCATTGAAACATATTTATGGCATAGCCTATAAAGTAATTTAATTTCAAATAATTTTCTAAAGTTTGCTGGACTGAGGTTAACCTCCTGTATTCCAGTTTCCTCTGTTAAAATATATACATTAAAACAGTTACAATAGTGCATGTATTTTTCTGTTCTCATCCAGTAGGTCACACAGTAAATACATATTAAACACAACACTTTACAAATGCCTTTTCATCTGTACAAAGCAGTTTGATATACACATGACATATAGTTCTAACACATTTGTAACGAAAGCATCTTATAAAAATTAGTTTGATATTCAGAAATGACATACAATTATTTACAAATGTCCAGCTAGCTGTGCTGGCAGTACCTCCTTTTGTCACAAGCATCTGCAGAAGGCACTCCAGTGAAGGGTATATGTATTTAGTGCTTTTGTCCAAGGATTTCATCAGAATAAAATGACAGAATGTCATCCAACCTTATATACTGTTCTACATACTCAATTAGACAATTGATTAAACAATCAAACAATTAAAAATCTAAAAACTTCAGCAGAGCAAATTTTAAAGCAACACTAAACAATACGACACATATACTTATAAAAAGCACTTAATACAAATGCTGTCATTGATTCCAGGATGCTTATCTGCTTGCAACCTAAGTTGCCCAAAAGTTTCTCTCCTCCAAAGCAATTTTTATAATCACCACCCTTTCCAGCCCTAGGGACTGAATCTAACACAAAAACTAAACTGCTTGAAATCTGCAAATACAGTAAAATTTTATAAAGAGCATTGCTAATTTCACAGTATTTAATACTATACAGATGTTCCCTTATTCACACTTCTAATTTTCTTGTAGATGTACCTATATAAAAAGACTGGCAGCTACAGCAGATTACAATATAAATAATACCAGAGGAATCACATGCTGAGGAGGCAAACAATAGGAACAACATAAGAGTCATGTAGGTCTCTAACTTTTAATTTCTCCAAATCGTTTTGGTGTCTAATACCGTGACTGGAATGGACCCCATTCCTAAGTCAAAGTATGATTAAAGTTCATGAAATTAGTATTGTTTCAATCTTTGATGTCAGCCAGAAGTGCTCTTTGCAGCACCTGTAATGTGTCTAGTAATGCCTCCTTCTATAATTCGTATGGGGTTATATGTATTGGTAACATATCTAAGTATAATTGTAAATTCTTTTTTATGCTGTAAATTCTTTTTATAAGACCTGTCGCTCCTACTGCACTGGAACTGTTTCGGTAGCTTTCTTCCACATTGCCCTCATTTTTACCTGCAAATCCTGGTATGTTATGACTTTGTGTCTCTCTGTATGTAAGACACTTTAGTCGGTGGGTGTAGCAATTTCAATAATCAATGCTATTTTTGTCTTCTTTTTATGCATCTATTTTTGAACTGTTGGTAATGAATGATCACATGTGATATGAACGTCATCATTTTCTATGATGCTTTGTGGCTCATGTTTCCAGTGCTTCGCTTCAATATTATAATGTTTGCACAATTCCCAGTGCAACAGTCTTGCCATATTTTTATGCCTTTCAGTATACAGACCTTCTGCCATCATTATATCACAACCAGCAACAAGATGTGCAACAGTTTCCAATTCTGTTTTGCAAAACCTACATTTGTCTGTTTCTCCCACATGTTGAACGGAATTTCTAAACCAACCTGTACATATTCCACTATCTTGGGCTGCCAATATCAACCTTTCATCTTTTAGTTTAAATTCACCTCTCCTTAACCATTCCTGCATCTGATCCTGATTGACATGAGGTTGTTCTAAGAGTTTTCTATACTTGCAACTATATTTATGCATTTTCCACATTTCTTGCCTTCTTATTTGATCATTCACCTTATATTCTTTCTTTTGTTTTTTGGCACATTCAGTTACTGCCTGATTTTTTTGTACTTCTGTCTTGATTTCCATTCCTGCTTGACACTGATATGTTTCTGCTAAACTAAGTAGGGAAGTCATCTTAGACTTATTCTCCTCATGTTTCAAAACTTTCACTATGTTCGGGTCTTGTGAGGTCAGCAGATACATATGCAGTCCCAATATTGCAGATCTATACATGTAGTCAGTTTTGAGGAGGCCCATACCTCCTTCAGAACAGGGAATATATAGCATTGGTACGCATTGATTTTTATAAATCATTTGATGAGCATGAAACATCCTTCTTGTTTTCTTGTCCAAACCTATCCAACACCTTTTGGGGCCAGTCAGTCACTCCAAAAATGTAAGTTAGGACAGGAATGGCAAACTGGTCTATAGCCTGGACTTTGTTTCTAGATATCAATGCTGTTTTTATTCCTTACTGAGTTTTATTCACATTTGTTCATGTTTTATTGTTGCTCCTTATAATCTATGTGTGATAACAACAATTCCCAAATATTTATACACTCACTCTTGCTCAAGTTCTTTTATATAACATTCCTGTTCCAAATAACTGATGTTTTCTTGGTGCTGCACCTTTCCTGTTTTAAAGGTTCATTTTATACATTTATCAAGACCAAATGACATTCTTATATCATCTAAAAATGTTTTGACCACTTGCTGTTGTGCTTTCAGTTCCTCATCTGATGAACAATACAGTTTTAAATCATCTACAAAAAGAAGATGAAAAGTCTTCACACTTTTTTTTTCTGGGAGTCAAATTATAGCCATGACCGAATCTGTTAAGTAAACATTTTAATGGGTTGAGGACAAGAGAAAAGAGCAGCAGTTAAAGAGTCACCCTGGAATATCCCCCTTTTAATTTTTATCCCTGGAATAATAATCTATCCTATATCATGGTTTAACTGTAAATTCTATGCAAACCCACACAATCACATCACCAAGACTTAACTTGAAGCAGGCTAAGTTTGCCACTGTTTCATGGTCTATGTAATGTAATCAGTCAGTGTAGAGTGCATCTTATGCATTTTAAGCATCCTTTTATACTATCACATGCTTTTTTGTAATCTATTCATGCCATATTTAGATTATTCCCCTTTTTGCAGCTCTCAATAAATTTGTCCCCTTTTTGCAGTTTTCCATTATGACTTTATTTAACATCAAGTGATCCTTTGTTCCATATCACTTTCTTTTATTATCTTTTTGCTCTATTGACATGATTGAGTTTTCTTCTAAATGGCTATAAACTCTGTTGGCATCAAATCAAGTGTATAGTTTATACATCATTGGAAGGCAAGTTATTGGTGTAGAGCTTTTTCGGGTGGCTTGCAGGTTCGCTCTTAAGCAGGAGTATTGTTTTTCCTGTTGTTAGCCAGGCTGGTGTCTGTTCTGGGTGGGCATATAAATAGCTCTTACTCTTAGCTAAATATTCATGTAAAGATGTTAATACGTTAACCAGAAGTTAGGTACTGCATCTAGGCCTGGGATTTTCCATTTAGGAGCTTTTCTTAACATTGTTTCAGTCTCTCTGGCCATTACTTCATCCCATTACATATCATATACATTTGAACTTCTTATTCTTTATTTTACTTCTTATATCCATTTAACATCTTTGTTATGTTCCACAGAGACTTCATAGATGTATCTATTTCTTCTTTTTGGTGGTGTTTTAATTCCTTTTGCCTTGTTTCTTACTTCTCTATAAAACTTTTTTGGTTCATCAATAATTTTTTATTTTGTACTTTTCATTTATATTTATCTGTGTATCTTCTAAGTTTTTCTGCCTGTGCTGATATTTTTACTTTATTATTTGTGATACTGCATGATAACCCCTGATTTGTTCTGATAATGTACATTGCTTTTATCATGTCTGTCTTTCTGAGTATTTTTCTTCATCTGTTCCATCTTCTATACTCTTCTAATGGTGACACTTCTTGTCTTAACTGCATTATAGTTTTCTGTATTCGATACTTCCATGATGGCATTAGAATTCTCCCTTTCCTTTCCCTCACTACCATGTGTTTTTGTGGTAACATTTTATCTGTTATTAATTTCTCTGCACAATAATATAGCCTATTTACTTCTGTTATATCACATGAATTTCTTACAATATTACTTTAGCTCTTATTATGAAGTTCTTTCGTGAGCCACACAAATCAAGAACTTTCCAGAGATACACACATCTGACTGTGTCATACTCCTCAGCAGCAAAAAGCAAGCTGAGAAAAGCATTGTCTTTCCTCTTGTCTACACAATAAGTGTAGTAAAAAGTTTAACACAATCTGTTTAAGTCTTTTACTGATAACTGCTTGTGCTGCTGAGACTAGCTACAGAATAACTTTTTCCAAATTGTGAACTAGAATCTTGAACAAAATATAACTATTACAAGGGAAACTCTGCTGATAGGAGGTAGTTGATGGTTATTGTATCACCTAGGCAATAAGACAACCATCCTCTCACAGACTGCAGCAGAAAAGTATTTATGAAATTTATAGTAAGATAACATCACCATAAGGTTAAGCATATTCATACTTTTAAAGAACTCCCCTGTCAATTCACATATATCTGAAGGCATACCCATTTAGGAGTGTTTATGTCATTATGCACATTAGCCATGCAAGCAAAAACCCAAATGCATACCATATCCAGTTCAACTGTTTTAGGAAGTATAGCCACAGGGATCTATATTATATGAATGAAAGTTCAAAAACTCGAACGCTGTAAACAGCGAAAATGCATAACATCGAACCCTTTATTGAGGGGGGGGTCTGTGTCCCGCACCCCCCCTTAATTATATATACCAACTCTGAGATCACACTACAGTGAGGAAAGGGCAAATTTCCCAATTTTCACTGTTTTGCGATCTCACAAAACACATATTGATGTCTGGCATTTTCGCTGTTTACAGCGCTCAACATTTTAATCTTTTGTTCTTTTAATAGGAATCCTAGCCACAGTACAGATGAATGCTTGTCTGCTTCACCTTAATTAGTAGGTTAATAGGTTAGTACTAGGCATGTGGTTTGAACAATCATATATAGCTTAGCTGTGTACTCTAGGAAGTATTTACTTCCCTTTTTATTATGGAGAATGCTACTGATATTGAAGATAAATTTATGCAAACCCACACAGTCATCAAGACTTAACTTGAAGGAGGCTAAGTTCATAAAACGTTTAACATGCAAAGGAAATCTGTTCCACAGGTAACACTTCTATCCCTTGAAGAAATTCTATTTATGTTATGATGTAAGTGAAGTGTTTTGGAGTGTGTTTTTAACAGTGCCAGTGTTTCTGGGGTGGACAGGAAAGCATGTTCTTCCATACCACAAAGGAAAGACAAGAAGTCTGCATGTACGAGAATGTATGAGATGGATGAAGTGAGAGATGTTTCAGTTTATCCAGATGGCCAAGGAATCCTATCCCTTAATTCTTTCAGTAGGAAAGGGTGAGGTTACCTATATTGCTATATACCAAATGAAACATTATTTTCAGCAATCAGCCTAAAATAAGAATAATATAATGAGATTAAGACCTCTTTGGATTTTAAAGATATACATTCATTACAAACTCACCTCTCAGTGAGTATCACTGTACCACCCTAGAAAAAGCCAAAGGGCTACCCAAAACCTAAGATCTAACCTACTTTTAGGATCTCATCTCTGCAAACTACTGATTCTCTACACATTTACTCCCCTTGCAGCTAGACTTAAAATAAAAATCCTCCTCATACAACCTGAGACACCACTCACAAGCCACACCAACTCTCATTACGCCTAGAACCAAACTCCACAGCCCTGCACATGCTTTCTCCTCTCAAGCACCTACTCTTTGGCAAACTTTCCACATCAACATTAAGAAAATCAACACTTATTCCAAGAATAGAACTCAAAAAGCACTTCTTCATCCAAGCCAAATGTTCCTGCTTAAACATAGGACAAATCACCTAAGCTATCACCTTTCCACTGTCTTCTCATCTCTCAAGATTTTCTGAAGATTGACCCACTTTAAAAAAACTAATGCATATATTGTACATTACACTCTGCTTGATTGGACATTGCACTGTGCTTGTTCACTAGAATGTATAGACACAGTTTTTTCTATGTAATTAATCTGCACTGCTCTGTTATTGCTTACATTTCTTTATTTTTTTCTTTGGGAAATTTTTGTATTTCACCGTGGCTGAGCCTGAAATTGGACAATATTGATCTGTTCAGTACCCTGGTAAACAAATATAAATAAAATAAAATAAAACCGGACAGCGAAAAAGAGTTCCTTACTGCAAATGATACTTGATAAGCCAAGGGCAGTTCTTTCTTGATGAAAGTGCTTAAATTTCTAATGAATGTAATAATACTAAGTAAGATTCCATTTATCTGATAATCAGCAGGAAAGACTTGTTTTGCAAATGTGACTATGCTACATTTTTGCATTAGGTATCAAGGGCATGGTCAGAACATTACGTGCTGATGTATCCATTCATCTTAAAGAATATAAGAGCCTTTGGGAGTTGCAGTAATGGCATCCAATTTGCAGTAGTCTGCAAACTTGGTCAACCACAAACCTTGGAAATCTGCCTTCACAGCAGTGAAGTAAATGCCAAAGCAAAGGGGACTTAACACAGAGCTTTGAAAGAATCCACTAGTGAATAATCTAATACCTAAGAAGGTACTGCCAGTTTCACCTTTTGTGCACGATCAAGGAGCTAATTAGCAATCCTTTGAACAATATAGGGGTAAATATTTAAGCTGGTAAATTTATTAACAATACTTGCATGGTAAATCCTAAGGAATGTCATAGTAAGGTCAAGATAAATGACATGAACAGAATGATCCCCTATCAATGGCATCAGTTACACTGTTAAAAGATAAACCAAATTAAGCAAGCAAGACCTATTCTTCACGAAACCAAACCATGCTGATTATCATGGTGTGTATGTAGGTTACCAGTTTTGCTGTTAATGATGTTGAATAAAATCTGCTCTATGATCTTACAAATTATATTAGTGAGGCTAATTGGACAATGGTTTCCAGGGTTATTTACAACATGGGCCTTATGTAAAGGAACCACAACCATTGTTCATCAAAGCTCAGTCATATACCCTGTAGGCAGAATGTTATTAAAATGATTAAGCAGGGGGTCCAGCAATAGTTTACTCTGAGCTAATAAGAAGACTACCTGGTGCATTGTCCAGGACCATAGAGCTACTATTTTTAATTTTGGTAAGAGCATCCAGAACCTGGTACGTAGTGAAAATGGGAGGAGCAGTGTTAAAAGATTCAAGAGAGGGGTCATCAGAGTATAAGGAAGGGGCAAAGCTTATGCTAGATTTGTTGGCCAGGGAGTTTGCTTTGGCTTTGGTATAATTGTCTTTTGATTGCTACAACTGTGTAAAGAAACAGCAAAATGTCTATCAACAGTGGTGTACCTAGCATATTTGATACTCGTAGCAGAATTTTTTTAACACCCCCTGAGGAGATTTTTTTCTAATACCTCCTATTCTGTGCCAGTTGTTATTAGTAATAACCATTAATTGAAACAAAATAATGGTCAGCAAGGAGCAAGCTAGGAGCACTGATCAAATCCCCAAAACACTCACCCATCCTACAGAAAAGCTTGCCCCAAACAAATAACTAGTACCACAATCATGGACTAAAACTAAATGTCAAAAATTCATTATCATCTCCTTTGTAAAGTTGAGTACGACATTGACAACGCACCCCTAAAAGCTGATCCAATAGTTCAGGATTTGGTAACTTATGTGGACAGTTGACCCCATATTCTATTAGGAACAGATCAAGATAAAGCAAACTTAGGGACATTCTGCAAAATCAGGAACAGTTTCCACTTGGTTTTACAAGAAGAGCATGCAGAGACCGACAGAGAGAGAGAGAGAGAGAGAGAGAGAGAGAGTAAAGATTACAGCATATTTCATGCAAATGCACACTAGTCATGTAAAGGCAGACTATAATAAGCTAAGCAAACAGTATGAGAGTAACTTGCAGATCAAACATATTAGGCAAATGCAAAAACATTCTGTAAAATCGGGGACAGTTTCAAATGTGTTTCTTACAATATTCCAGTTTATTTCATGCAAATGCACACTAACCATTAATGCAAGACTTTAAAATGAGCAACAGTTATTTCATCAGCAAAACAGCTAAACACCCCCTCCCAGGGAAAAAAATATAAACATTCCAATTTATTTTGTAAACAACAGTGTAACCATGGCATAGTTTCTGCTTCCAATTTATTTTGCATAAATGTGCACTAGCCAGTCTTTAAAATAACATGAAAGGGACAAAATTACTGCAACCCCCCCCCCAAACAGCATAAGTATTCAAATTTATTAACACAAATACTCACTTTCCAGCCTTAATGGCAGAATTTAAGCTGAGCAAGTGGAAGGGCAAGTTACTTCAATCCACAGCCCAGGTAGCTACACCCACCCCACCAAAACAAAAACAGGGCAGAAAAGTACAATGGGAAAAAAAAGAACATAACCATCCAATTTCAAACTCATATTTAAACAAATGCACACACACACACACACACACACACACACACACACACACACACACACACACACACACACACACACACACACACACACACACACACACACACACACACACACACACACACACACATGCCAAACTTTAAAATATTTAAACAAATGTAAACACACACACACTAGCCTAGCCACCATCCCCCTCCAAAAATAAGAAACAAAATCTGGTTATATTCACATTAAAAAAATGCTTACCTTCAGTCCAGTAGTTCACAATGTCCAGGCTGATTCACTTGCTGTGATTAATCCATTTTGTTGGGTTCAGTTAAACAAACAAACAAAAAAAAATCAAAATATTTTCCACTACAAAACTCTCTATTGCATTGTGCTACTGTACAACCAGAAGGTTGCTGTTAATTCTGAAAATAACCACTGTTTTCTTTTGTGTTATCTGTAGTTCTTTCTGGGTTTTCTACAACCCTGTACCACATTTATACTCATGGACACGTGGATGCATAGACGCATGGACAGATGTAAGAGAAAGGAACAAAGTGTTTACATCAGAGCCAGATCATGATTAAATGGGGTCCCAGGCAGGGTAATGGATTGGCCACACACCTTGAGACAGCACCCCCAGCCACTCCAGTGTCCCATTACTTGGCTATTTTTCCCTAGTTACCATAAGCAGTGTTCAAACTTCTCAGTGTGCATACTAATTTCTTCTTTAATTCTACAACAATTACAGATAGTTGAATTTAATATAAAATATGTATTTCAAATTTTATAGCACAAACACTGAAAGACATTTGCTAAACAAAACAATACAGTATCATAATAAAACTAGACTTAGTATTAACAGTCAACCTCTCTGCCCTTGAAACTCACATTCAGTGAAACAGCATTGAAACCCACATTCAAGGAAAATGCATCTGGCCATGGCAGCTAATGTTTACCTTTGGGCTATTTTAAAATCATAGGTCCGTTGCCCATATTTTTAGGACCATGCAAACATGCATGTGTTCTTTGTTTCACCTTCCTGATTGTATAATGCAATGTCACTTGTTGAGTGTGTTTTGAATTTGTAGTTCTGAACATTTTTCCAGTAAGTAATGAAACAAAGCATATGACCGAGTAATATCATAATTACCCATTTCTGTTGAAAGATGGCTCACTGAAAATAAACTTATTCTAAATCCTAAAAAGACTAAACTTTTACTCTTTCTCCCAAAATCACTTTCACATTTCAAACCTACCTTCTCCATCTCTTCCTTAAATGAAACCATCACTAATGTAGAATCCCACACAAAGCTACTCGGAATTATAATAGATGATTAATTAAAGTTTCACCTCCATGTCCAACATTCTAAAAAAAAAAAAAAAAAAAAAAAAAAAAAAAAACTGGGTCTCCTCTATAGAAACAAAAAAATCCCAACTTTAGACTCTAGACTCTCCTTGGCTTAAGCTTACCTAGATCCAAAAAACAAAAAGCAGATGTATTGGTACAAAATAAACTGTAACCAAAGAAAAAAGCACCAAAAGAACCATGGATACTGCTTTTAATACAATACAAATAAATAAAATCATCCAGAATGAATCATGTTAAGCGCTTTCATCATGATAAAATGACTTCATCAGAACAACTGACCAAAAATACAATCCACATTTAAATAGTGTCCCACCAGACAATGCAAACCAATTAATAAACTAATGAATCAGCATTTGAACATTTAAAGCACCAAGTACCAATATGTTGAATTTTAAACATGAAATTATCCTAATATTTTATTTATACATTTTTATATATTATATTGAAAACTATTAATAAAAAATAGGCTCTCTTTACAGAATGAAACCCTTCCTCACTCCAGAATCTAGAATAACTATTGCCCATTCCCACCTAATCTCTTCCCTTCTCTATGCCTCACCCATATTTACTAATCTGTCAAAAAAGAATCTTTTGAAATTAGAAAACTCCTACCACAACATAGCCAGATTTGCTACAGGTAACTCTTTCAGAACCCACCACTGTAGTAATCTAAAGCAACTAGGATGGCTTGAATTTCAGCAGCAACTAAAAATTAATCAACTAGCCATAGCCCATCACATTCTATATCAACCTGACAACACCTGCACTATCTACTCTTATTTACCCTTACCATAACCTAAAGTCCCTAAGATCCGCACACAAACTTCTTGTAAATATTGACAAAGCAAACAAGGCTGGAGATTCCCTTTTTCTAACCCTGTTGGAAAACACTGGAACCTGCTTCCCTCTGAACTTTCTACTATTCCCTCAAAATCTCTTTAAAAAGAAACTTAAGCTCTACCTCAAATCACAATGGCTGTGCCCCTGTACTAATCCTGACTAACTATCTAGCTCTTGACACCTGACTAAATTCTAGACCTTTAGAACCCTAAATCTACTTCATATTTACATCCATTGAACTATTTCTCCTTCTTACTATCTATATATATATACATATATAAAAATGTGTGTTTTTTTAATTTTTATTTTCTTTGCACGTTATACCACTAGATGTATTTACATAACTGCTATTTTCTTCTTACTTTCATTTATCCACAGTTACTGTGCATTATGTTAATATTCTCTCAGAATGTCTCTTGTAACAATATTTTTACCATTTATTTTTAACTTACTGCATTTTTATACTTTATAAATATGTCACCAGTTAAAATGCATTCTTTTACTCTGTTATTTTCATGTATTTCTTTAATGTAAATTTTATTTTAACTTTTTGGAGCTTATCTCCCCGGGCCTCTACTGAAAATGGACATATATCCAGCTAGACTAGCCCGGTCAACAAATGTAAAATAAAATAAAATAAAATAAAAATAAAATAAAATTGTGTATGTATATTCACATATTTCATGATTTTATAAAAGTTTTGACTATATAAAATAATACATAGTTAAAAAGATGTATTCAGTTCAAAAACAACTGTGCATTCAACATAGGTGGCCATCAAGCACCATCCTCACAACTGCCGCAGGCACAAGGTAAGTCAGTCTTCTTAACAATAAATGAATGGAGTAGTATGTTTTGCTAGCATATTTATGGTAATGCTGCATGCATGCAAGGGAATGGGGTGGCCTACTGGGTTAGCAGCACACAACTGACAGCTATGTGGGACACCAGGAAATGTCTGGCCAAAACTGGCCTCCACACAGTAAGCAGTAGTATCCAAGATGGCAAATCCAACAGCAGTATATGTGTGGGGATAAATAACTGGGGGTCATAGGTCACAGGCATGGATGTCAGGGTGGGGGTCCCATAACCACCCCTCACACCCACACATCAAGTCAGCTGTAGAAAACCACAGAGAAATGTCTGGTAAAGGCACACAAATGGCAGCAATCTTGAATTAACCCCCTACAGCCTCACACAGTGATAGCACAGCAGGACCTGCAGTTGCAGTAAGGCTATGAAGGGTAAGAAGCTTGAAACTCAAATGTATGTCATTACAATCAGACCTGTGCTCATAACTGATATGCCTCTAGTCCCTAAGACAGGGCACACTAGTATGGTAAATGGAACCAAAATGTAAAGCAAATATCAGCACAGTCTGTGCAAATGTGTACATTTGACAGGTGTGCTTCCCCATATACCCACACAAATGCAGTAACATGTATGTTTGCAGGGAAATAGCAGCATAGCACACATTGGCAGGGCTGTACCAATCCACATGAAAACATGTTGCCCATCCACAATATGCAGGGGTCAATGAGCTGTGTGTATGTGGGGTTAATACTGTCTGGATCTGGCCAGCACATTCTCCTGGCAGTCATGTTGTAGTGCCCTAGGTACAGTGCTGCCTCTGACAGGGCCATATGTAGATAACTGCAGTGCCAACTGTTATGCATGTCAGTGACACTGCTCTGCCACTGACATACCTAGAAGTCACAGTGCTATATGAAATATGCTATGCATATTACTGACATCTTGAAGGATGTATAGTAGAGGTGTGAAGGCTTTTGTAAATATAAATGCTTTGTGGTACTGTTGCCAGTGGTCATTCTCAATAATCCGTTTTCCTTATGCTTGCTTTTACATGACATGCCTGCAAGTTGAATGCACTCTGTACCCACACCGATAACTCCCAACCTCTGACAGCAAGATGTCTAGACAAGGGCAGAAATAAAAGTGGAACAAAGGCACAATGATATGCATGTGTTGTAAATATTGCCCTTACATAGCGAGAAAGTTGATAGGGTGAGGGGTGTGCAGTAGCAGGAATTGTCTGAAAGTTGTGTATTCTGAAACAGTAATGTCTGTATTATTTTGTAACATCACACTTCAATTATATATAACTAACATGCCATAAAAACACAAGTTTACTTAGAAAGGATGAAACCTCTAGCCAAACACCTGGACAACCTACCAAAAATGTATAGGTGAGAAGTATGCCCACACAAGGATATGAGATCTCAGGTTAGAAAGATACTACACAAGCAGGAGATCCACAGCCAGTATATCACCAGGTTGCTAGACTGTTTACACTGCCATGTGTCATTACTAAAGGGCCACACCTCACAAATGGTTTTGTTGGGCAAGAATGTACATAGCTGCACTTAAAATATTGGTCTATACATCATACAACTAGTTTACCTCTGGTAAAGCACTGTGATGATCTGAGGATGACTGCCACTAGGTAATGCCACAATACATTGCAGTTTCAGACTACAGATATGTCAGAAAATGTCTGCTAAATAAAGTAAGTACCCTGAGGAAAGTCCTGTGTAAGCCTGAGAGGTATGGGTGTAGCATACAAAACCCTGGACTGGAGTACACCTATCTCTGGAATAGAGTCCCACTCTAACTGTAGAAGGTCACACTGGGCAAGTTCCTACACTTAGAAAATCACAAGACATGTTGGAACCCACATCGGAATATATGACTGTATTGTGTATATATGTCCATGCATACAGGCAGCTATGTACACCTCAACTGTCCCCCCCCACACACACACACACATCAGACAGGATTACCCTCAACTAGCTGTAGGTGACCCATATGTGATATATCTACTTCTGTTGTGTGAGCTACACACACACACATATATATGGGCAACAGATAACATATGTCAAGCATACACACACACAGATATGGGGATCTGAGAGGCAGACAGTGATACAGAGAGAGAGAGAGAGAGAGACACAGGGGGACACAGACAGAATGAGTCACCCACACAGGTAACCTGAATGGCATACAGTGATGTCCTGCTGTGGACAGTGGGTGGCATACAAGTCGTAAACAGTTGCATGTGCCAGCATAAAATGTGAGACTCATTGTGTAACAGTACTGAGGTTGGGTTTATAATATCACATCATCTGCCTCTGTGTGTTTATGTGTGTCCATAGTTCTAAGTATTAGGAGACTCTTCCCACTCAGTAAACTTCACATTGCTCTACTTCTGCTGCTTTCATTCACCTTAGAAGTGCCATTGGACACTGATCACCCCAGTAAGCTCTGTAGCATGAGTGATAACTGCATAACACTATACACTATACAAATAACTAGATAGGTAGGGGTTCTAATCCCAATACTGGCAACTGTGTGTGACAGTTGTGTATGTGAGAGTGAGGGACTGTGTGTTTGTTTATAGATGAAACAGTTTTAGGCCATTCCCACCCACAACTCTTCCCAGTGTCCCACTTTATCAGTCCTGCTGATGTTATTCCCCTTATCAGCACCTTTGGCCAGTTTTCAGCCCAGTAAGCTCTGTAATGTGTGTGATAACTGTGTAACACTATAGTACATGTCACTAGCTAGACAGGGGTTCTAATCTGATATCTGGTAAATTGTGTGTGTATGTTTGTAAAAAGTATTTTGATAAGTCTCCTAACTACTGCTCTACTTTATCAGTCCTGCTATTGTCATTCCTCTTATCAGCACCTTTGGCAATTGGTCAGCCCAGTAAGCTCTGTAGTGTGTGCAATAACTGTGTAGCACTATAGTACAAATCACTTGCTAGACAGGTGTTCTAATCTCAGATCTGGCAAATGAGTGTGTGTGTATGTTTGGAATAAGACATATTTTGATAAGTTTCCCACCCACTGCCCTACTTTATCAATCCTGCTGATGTCATTCCCCTTATCAGCACCTTTGGCCAGTTGTCAACCCAGTAAGCTCTGTAATGTGTGTGATAACTATGTAACACTATAGTACATGCCACTAGCTAGACAGGGGTTCTAATCTGATATCTAAAAAGAAGTATTTTGATAAGTCTCTTAACTACTGCTCTACTTTATCAGTCCTGCTATTGTCATTCCCCTTATCAGCACCTTTGGCAATTGGTCAGCCCAGTAAGCTCTGTAGTGTGTGCAATAACTGTGTAGCATTATAGACAAATAACTTGATAGGTAGGGGTTCTACTCTCATTTCTGGCAAATGTGTGTGTGGGTGTGTAAGTGTGTATGTTTGCAAGAAGAAGTATTTTGATAAATTTCCCACCCACTGTCCTACTTTATCAGTCCTGCTGATGTCATTCCCCTTATCAGCACCTTTGGCCATTTGTCAGCCCAGTAAGTTCTGTAGTGTTTGGGATAACTGTGTAACACTATAGTACAAATAAATAGATAGGCAGGGGTTCTACTCTCAGATCTGGCAAATGTGGGTGTGTATGTTTGCAGAAAAAAGTATTTTGATAAGTTTCCCACCCAATGCCCTACTTTATCAGTCATGTTGATGTCACTCCCCTTATAGGTTCATAGGTGTGTTCTAAGCTAATGGCCCTGGAGCCTTTACAAGCCTAGCCCATAGAAGTACATTGCCATTGTGCCACCCGATGTTAGTTCCCAGTGCCTCCATCAAGTAGAGCCACTGGGTTGATCCCTTGGGTGAAAATTCTATTACCCATCCACTCATCAAGATTTCACTGGAACAGGGTCATCTAGGTGCTTTTCTTCACATGTATGGGAAGTCTATTCCAGGGCATGTACAGTCTCTGGGTGAGGAACCTGTCCCTCCAGCATGTTGGTGATTGTGGTAATGAGGTTGAGGTCCCTGCAGTGTGTGGTGCACAGGGATTTGAATGTCTTTAGATGTAGCATTTCTAAAACAACTGGGTAGACATGGCTTTGCAAGTCAAGCAGAGATCACCTCTAAGTAGGTGATATGACACAGAGAATAGCTGGAGTCTGTGTTTAATGCCTAGGATCATCTTTGTGAGGTACTTCTGTGGCCTCTCCTGCTGTTGCAGGTGTCTAGTAAAGTACATGCCAAATCGGCCATTATACTTGATGATTGGTCTAATGAGGAAAGAGTACACAGAGATGATGACATCTTTCCTCCTGGATGCAAAACCCTTGGTAATGAGATATGCCACATAGAAGGATTTCCTGACCACAGTGGCAATGTGGTGGTTAAAGGAGAGGTTGATAACAACCTCTCCTTTAACCACCACATTGCCACTGTGGCAATGTGGTGGTTAAAGGAGAGGTTGCTGTCAACCTGTGTCCCCAGATCTCTTATAATGCCTACAGTGTTCAATGGGCTTCCATCGATGTTGTACTTAGTGGGGGCTGAGTTTTCACCAAAGGGGCCGATGATGCATTTTGTGGGGTTAAGCTTCAGGCCATGGTTTCCACACCAATCAGTGGTCTCAGTGAGGATATCTGGATTACTTGTGGAGTTAATGATGGGTCCCAGTTTGCAGTTGTCTGTGAACTTTGTCAGCCAGAGTTCCTTTGTGTTGGCCTGGACTCCTGAGAAGTAGATGCTGAACAGGAGACTACCCAGGAGTGATCCCTGTGGGACTCCACTTGTGACTGGTTGTCGGTCTGAGTTGAAGCTCGCTACTTTCACACTGTGTGTTCTATGTGCGAGCCAGTTTTCAACCCCCCCCGTGATATAGGGGTCAATGCCTAGTTTGGTGGGTTCATCAATAATTCCTGACCAAGGAATGGTATCAAGAGCCTTGGCCAGATTGATGTAGGCAGTATGCAGTGCCTTACTGTCATACACAGCCATGGTGACTGACTCAAAGAAGTCAACCAGGTTGAGCAGGCATGATCTCCCTTTCGCAAAGCAAACCTGTGTGGGATCCAGAGGTAGGAGATTACCTATATGTTTGTTGATCAGGTCCCTGATGATGTGCTCCATAGCTGTACATATCAGACTTGTCAGGCTAATGGACTGATAATTCCCAGGGTCTGTAGTTGCCACACCTTTATGGAGAGGGATGACTGCAGCAGTGTGCCATTTGGGAGGGACAAAGCCTGAAATGAGGCTGTGACCAAACAGGGCACACAGATGTGGTGCCAGGTATCTTTGTAGTTCATGTAGAACACAGCCAGGGATAATTTGGGGTCCCATGGAAGCTGTATTCTTGCCCGTGGACAATGCAGTTGTAACCTGGGTGGCAGTAATCTTGGGTGCCTGGCATTCTTCTGGCATTCTGATTGTTGCCTTAGGGGGAGAAAGGGGTAAAGCTGGCACTGAATGTGTAGGCAAGAATGTTGGCAATATCTGTTGGCACAGCATAGGAGGTAGCATTGTGCAGTAACTCAGGGCACATCTGGGTATTGGCGTGGAGGTTCTTGATATAACTATCAAATGATTTGTGATTGTTGTCAGTGTCTACTGCAATTCTGCCATTATAGGCAGCTTTAGATGATTTAATGAGGGATCTCAAGTTGTTGTTGTTGTTGAGGGTAATAAGTTTTACCACTCTTGGGACTCTGCCTTTTTTTGCAACAGTTTCTTCCTTCTGTTATACAGGTTATTAATGGCAAGGAACCACCATATTGGCTTTCAGTGTTTGAAGGATAGTTTCATGGTTATGTTGGGTATGGCTAGTTCCATGCATTGATGTCCATGTTTGTACAGTGCATATGTGTATGATTCAGCAGTCATGCAGGTATTTTACATTGGCATTGGTGCTGTGAAGTTAGCCACCTCTGTTCTTATGAGTCCAAAGTCAGCTTTGGAAAAGCTTTTCAAGGTGGTTACCTTTGCAGGGGGTGTGGGTGAGATGGGGATTTCCATGGTGATTACTCTATGTTGGATCTGACCATGTAGTGATTCACTACTATTGTCAAGCAATGGTACGTTATGTTAGTAATCAACACAGGTCAAGGATGTTGCTTCCTCTACTGGGTGTCAGAGTGAGCTGGTCCAGGCCATTGGAACTGATGAATTCCAGGAAGCATTGGGCCAGTGTATTGGTGCTTAACTATCTCTCCCAGTTGATGGAGGGGTAGTTGAACTCTTATAGTATGATAGTGTTGAGTTGGACCTTGATAGATTTGAGGGTGTTGAGAAATGTGGATTGAGAGTCTAGTGACATGGAAGGGGACCTATAGCAGGCTATGACCTGGATTGCACTATTACCCAATGTCAATTACACCTGAAGTATCTCAGATGCGTTATGCTGGGATACTACTCTGGATGTGTGCATATCCATTATTAATATGGAAACACCACCACCTTTGGAGCTGTGGTCCATGTTTTGGGGCTGACAGGTGTGGAATAAGTTATAGGCTGGTAGTGCATGGGGTGCTGTCTGCTGCTGTAAACCAGGTCTCCATTACAGCACAACTGTCAATGTTCTCCATTTTGAGGAGTGCTTCGAATGGCTGCATCTCGAGATGCAGATGTCTAATGTTGAACAGCATGACCCTCATATTGCATATATGTATAGCTGTTATGGTGGTAATTTGATTTGGAACACCACCTAAAAAGGCACTATAGGGGTTGCAAGACACTTAGCCAGTACCTGGAAACCCAAGGGTGACAGATGCAGGCCATCTCTGGCAAGCCATCTCAGTCTGTCAATCAGGTCATCCCAAGCAGACAGATACTGGATCCCATGAGAGTGACATCAGACACTTAAGCCAATTATTGAAGTCAATCATTTGTTGTTTGTACTGCAGTATCATTCTGGGTGACAGTAGTATACTGCTCAGGGCTACTGTCATACCTGCCTGGCCCACATAATCTGAGAGCTCCACCATGTCTCTTTTCATATAGTCCATGGAGGTGCATCTCAGGTCATTCACACACACATGGACAATGACAGAGTGATACTTGTAGTTGTTGTGGAGTGACCCGACTGGGTGTGTTATGTGTTGGATTCTGGCACCTGATAGACAGCTGATTGCTACCTCCCCCATATTCAACCTAGTGTGTGGGACATTTGTGTGCCTCAGTATTGAGTCACCTATGATTACTGTATCAGGCAAGGTGGTTAGCCTTTGGGGCTTAGGTTGAGGGTCATACTATGTTGGTGAAATATGTGTCCTGTGGGTTGTGCTGTGTTGTGGTGGCTGAGTGGGTGTCTGTCCTGGTGGTCTCTGCTGTTTGGGTAAATGTCTATTGAGTGCCTCTGTGAAGGTGGGTGCATGGTTATTATTTGTATGTCAGAGCTATGATAGTGGGTGTTCTGGAGGGATATGTGTTCCATGTGGTGTGTTGCAGGTGTTGACCCCTCTCCTCTTGACCAGCTAGTCCAGTCTTCACAGGAGAGTGCATAACTTCCAATTTGGTGATATAGGGGTATCTCTCACAAGTCTGAATGTTGGGAGTTTAGAGGAGAGGCTTGTCTGTGTACATGAGGCAGTTGCAACAGTCCCTCAGAATGCCCAAGTGCACCAGGTTAATGGACAAAAGCACAGAGAACTGCACCTTAATCATGCCAGGAGGGGTGGTCATAACTACTAAGTACTGGGGTTAATTCCATGAAGAATGACTACTATGGATGGCTCTCAGGTGTGCTAGAATAATTGATAAAATAAAAATGTTGAAGTGCAAAGCTATTAGGCTATTCAGGAGAGAAAGAACTAGCAAGATCTAAGGGAAAAATTGAAGGCAGACTTTGTGGCACCTGTAACAGTTTACCTCAGCTGTGCAGTTATCAACACCTTTGGCCAGTTGTCAGCCCAGTAAGCTTTATAGCGCATGTGATAACTGCATAACCCTGTAGTACAAATAACTAAATAGGCAGGGGTTATAATTTCAATACTGATAAGTGTGTGTGTGTGTGTGTGTGTGTGTGTGTGTGTGTGTGTGTGTGTGTGTGTGTGTGTATGAGGGAATCATATACTGTGTGGGTTATACAATTGTGAGTTGTGTACCACTTTGTAAACTTTCCATCACCCTACTTTACTAGGCCTGCTGATATCATTCACCTTATAAGTACCTTGGGACTAGTAAAATCATGTAAGCTCCATGGCGCATTTGATAACTGCGTAACACTATAGTAGTAATGACTAGATAAGTAGGGATTCTTATCTCAATACTGGCAACTATTTGTGTGTGTGGGTGTTTGTGTAAGAAACATATACTGTGTGGGTTATATAATTTTGAGTTTTGTACCACCCTATAAACTTCCCATCACCCTACATTATTAGGCCTGCTGATGTCATTCACTTTAGAAGTACCTTGGGAGTATGTGAGATCATGTAATCTCCATGGCACATCTGATAACTGAGTAACACTATAGTAATAATATCTAGATAGGTAGGGGTTCTAATCTCAATACTGGTAAGTGTGTGTCTCTTTTGGTGAAGATCGTATCCTGTTTGGCTGATATCATTTTGGTATGTGTACCGTCCACGCCTGTTTACCATCTCCCGATGGCATTACTTTATATAGCATGTTAACAACATCTGCCTATCATGCAGCATGTTAAACAATTGTGCAGGCAATACCAGTCCTCTGTGCAGATGTCTATGGAAAATCCAGATGTTTGCAACCTATATGCAGTCGGTATCCCTTAACAATTCCCATGTATGTAATATTGTTGCCAAATCTGCCACAGTGAGTGTAGTGACACACATGCCAGCATCAAGCATCATACCTGACTGAAACACCATGCTGATACAATGTCTGCTACACTATAACTTGTCCAGGCTTGTAGGAGCAATACATGACTCCACATCCTATTCCTAGTGGATTATCTCACCATCCATGAAGGCATTCAGAACATTACATGTTGTAAGAGGTAGTGTGCTATGTCCTATGCATATAAGCTATGCAGGGCATGTCATGTGTATGTAGTAGTACAGTACATTAAGGTGGAAATGTAGATTTACTAATCTGTCTATTGCCAACTGTGTTAATGTTACTGTGTGCACATCCCCTGTGTCAGTCAGTACTGTGTGTATACAAAGGATATACCATTTTGTCTCCCTGTTCCACCCAGTGAACTCAGGAACACATACCACAAACCTGTCATACACAGTATCATGCATGCCCTCATCAACTGCATCAGGGTTGAGTAAATGGGAAAGAAATGGCAGGGTCAACAGGTGTTGACAGGTGAATCTGTTGCAGTTGATGTAACAGCTATGCTTGTGAGGGAACTGCTGACAGTACTGCAGTAACCTGTTCTGTATGAATGAGCCTGTGAAACTACACAACACTGAGCTGACATGTCTGAAGGCTACCTGTCTGTGACAAGGGGTATGCATGCAAGGTCACACTGTCTGACAACAGTGTCCCTTATGCACTGTTGCATGCATACACACCTGATACATGTACATATAAAGCTGTACCTTGCCTATGACATGGTCAGTATATTCCCACTCTGCCACACTCCCTCTTGGGAATGTCTGCAGGACCACAACCTGCAGACACACAGACACCTGGAACACAAACAGAATACAGCATGTCAGACTACATTCAGTCAATAATGCATCCTGGCTAATAAAGTACATTCACCTGTATGTGTACCCATAACAAAGTCAAGCAGACAGCACCTTACATAGTATTACATAGCTACACTGTACTATATTTACCCTGTGCATCAGACCCATATTAGCATGTCCCTGCATCAATGGAATGGATGACAGGGATGTGGCACAGGTATCTTCATATGCACAGGGTGTGGTGTGGGTTTGCCAGAGGCCTAGGCTGGGCCATACGGTTGACCTCATGTGTGTGTGTGTGTTTGGAGGGGTATCCAATAGATGGGCTGTGCAGAGGTGCTCTGTGTGTCTGGAAGTGACCTGCCTGTGATACAGATGTGTGTTTGTATGTATGCACACAGTCACACCATCTGGCCTCCCTACACAGGGGTACATTGGACAGTTATGGACCATACATGACATGGTATCCAGTTCACCGTCTCCAGCCATGGACATGGGAACTGGTCCTGCCAGGGGTATCAGTGGCACCACCAGGCCCAAGGCCAGATGCAGTACTGCTTCCTGATGATGACTGCTGTCTGCTGGATCTGTGTCCCTGACAGAACCAGACAGGACCACATGCCCATGGCCTGCTCCGGTGTGATGTGGACAGCAACTCCCCTTCTGTAGTGCTGCTGTCACTGCCACTATGGGAGTGTGAAGGTGCATGGCCCCGTAGACTCTCAGCTGTTGTTGGTGCTGACTTACATCCATGTGGCCGATGCCCGTCTCCCACCACACACTCTAGCACAGACATGCCATGGTCGAGGAATGCCAAGGTCTCACCCCACCATCTATTCATGACCTCAGTATTTTAACCTGTGGCCTCAACAAGGTCATGTAAGTCACCACATAAGTCAGGAAGAGTTGCATTCACCACCCAATTTGTTTGGTGTGGCATTCACTACATGCCTCTGCATCCATGACAGCCTGAAGCATGCATCTGGTGACTCCTGCAGTGGCACTTATGACAGCGGTTTGATGAGCAGCAGTCTTTCTGCAAGCACCCCTGTCCATCTGCCTGTGGGAGACCTTGCCTGCACTTTGGCTATGGCCAGTGTCTACACTCACACCTTCCATAGTCACCAGACTAGCCTGTTCAATGCCACCACCTGCCAACTGTCCATAATATGTGGCCACTGGTGATGGGGTATGTGTGGGCATTGTCACTGTGTGCAGGGATGGTGTGGACAAGAGTGGGATGCCAAACAATGGCACAAATTTATCCCCTGACAACCCCACCTATACTTCACTATTCCTATCATCATTGTCAGAGTCTGCAGAGATAATGACCTCAATTTCCAAGTGGGAGGGACCCCAAACCTCATCAGCACCTGTGAGGAGAAGACAACACATGTACATTAATACCTGCACTTTGAGATTGGCTGGTACACTCACGCACACACACACACACACACACACACACACACACACACACACACACACACACACACACACACACACACACACACACACACACACACACACACACACACACACACACACACTTACAGGTGAGGTGGCACAAATCTGACACACATCACACATTACCCAAATGGTGACATGCGTGACACATGGCCCTCAACATCATGGATTGCAGCCAGTTTTACTACATGTAACTAACAATATAGAGCTCTGGGATTTTATTTATTTATTTATTTATTTTACATTTGTTGACCGGGCTAGTCTAACTGGATACATGTCCATTTTCAGTAGAGGCTCGGGGAGAAAAGCTCCTCTTTAAACTAACTAAATCAAAACAATCGAAAAGTCCATGCAATATATACAGTACATAAACCTAAAGAATTATTACATCAATTGAGATGTACAGAATTATAAATATACAGATTGTGACTGCTAAGTTTAATAAGGTAGGATACAGAGTTATAATCAAGGGAGAGAGATAGATAATACTTGATTAGAAAACTGGATATTGATGAGCCTTTGAAAAGATATAAAATGGCTAAGATTAAGGGAGTAATACTGAGAAGTAAGAGGATTAATGAATGTAAGTACAAGGGGAAGAAGTTACATTCATAGTGAAAGAGAATAAATTGGTTTATATATACAAGGTGGAAAGATAAGATCTCTCAGAAGAAAGCAAGGTTGTTTGGAGCATATTCAGTATAAGCAGCTTGGGAAAAAGATGCTGAGAAGGGGGGGGGAGAAATTGCTAATACTACAAAGAGGGTTATTGGAAGAGAGTTATTGAGTGATGTTATATTGTGGGGTTAGTCAGGGTTAGTACAAGGACAAAGCCATTGTGTTTTTAGTTGAATCTTTAGTTGCTTTTTTTAGAGGGTAAATGATGAGAGAGATAAGTTTAGTGGGAAGCTTGTTCCAAACTTTCCCTACTGTATTAGAGAAAAGAGAATCACCAGCCTTGTTGTGATTTCTGGATTTATTTTTCTGACGTACTTGTAATTAATTACTGCTGTTGAAGGTTAGTAAGGTTTGTAGGGGGATGAGGCTACTGAGAATAGGAGTATTACTAGGCTGGTACAGAATTTTATGGGTAATGGAGAGTTGTTGAAATTCTAGCTGGTTATTTAGTTCAAGCCAAGCCATCCAAGAAGTTTGAGATTTAGGCAGTGATGAGTTCTAAAAGAGGACTCAGTAGCAAACCTGGCAATATTGTTATAAGAGGTGGACAATTTGTTTAGGTTGCTTTTGGAAAGATTGGTATAAATTGGTGATGCATAGAGGAGGGTGGAGAGCAGGTGTGTCTGGGCAATAGTAGTTCTGGCTTCTGGGGTGAGAAAAGGTTTTATCCTATATAAGGATCCAAGTTTTCTGTTTACAATTTTAATAGTGGCATTAATATGTGAGTCAAAGTTGAGGTTGTGGTCAATCAATACACCTAATAGTTTTGTAGTTGGGTCAGGAGCTATGATAGTACCGTCGATGGATATAATAGAGAAATCCATTGGGGTGGATTTAAAAGTTGGAGAAAAAAGTAATAGTTTAGTTTTTTTTTGCATTAAGGAGGAGGCGACGTTGTTGGAACCAGTTTTCTACTTGGTTAAATACTGTTTGGGTGATGGACTGGAGTTCAGATGAGGTGGTTCCTTTACAAATCAAAGTGGAGTCATCTGCGTATTGTATGCTGGTAGGTAGAGGTAAAGGTTTTAAGGTATAGTAATGAATATGAGAGTAGAGGACCCAGGATAGAACCCTGAGGGACACCAAGGGTAATAGGGAGAAGTGAGGATCGGTTATTATCCCAAAGGACAGCCTGCTGTCTATTGTGCATATAGGATTTTGAACCATTGTAGTGCCAAGTGAGAGGGATTTGAGTATGTTGAGTAGTATTTGATGGTTGACCATATCAAAAGCTTTAGAGAGGTCAATGAACAGAGCAGAGGAGTGCGTGTTATTGCATGATGTTATTGATGCAGTCTGTAAAGGAGAGCAGTGGTGGTACTGTGGAATGGTCTGAAACCATGTTGACAGTCAGCTAGTAGGTTATATTGGAGAATGTGGTCAAGGAATTGTTGATGGATACATTTTTCCATTATTTTGGCTAGTGGCGATAATATGGCTATGGGCAGTTAGAGAGTTCAGTTGAATTCCCTCCTTTGTGAAGTGGGATTATGTGAGAGACTTTCCAGAGTGAGGGAATGGAGCCTTCAGTTATGGTTCTATTGATTAGAATTGAAATGGGATAGGCAAGAGCTTTTGCAGCAGTTTGAAGGTATTCAGGTGGTAGGAGATCCGCTGAGGTACAAGGTTTAAGTACAAGGTTATGAAGTAGAGTGTAGATGAGGGTTGTAGGAAAGGGTTTTAAGTGAAAGGTAGCTGTTTAGGATGAGAGAGTAGAGTTCACAGGTGGTAAGGTGTTAGCTAGAGATTGTACAGTTTCAGTAAAAAAGGTATTGAAAGCATTTGCAATCTGGGTAGGATAGTTTAGGGAAAGACCAGATGGGGTAGGTGTTTTGGAGTGGCCTGGATGTAAAAGTTTATTTATGCCTGACCAGAAGCTTTGAGGGTGATTATGGTGATTTTGCTGGAGTTTAAAGAAATAGTTTTTTTATCTTGGATTATTAATTTTTTGGTGGCATTTCTTAGCTGTCTAAAATACTGCTGATCAATTGGGTCTTTAGTGTTTCTCCATTTGGACCAGATTTTATTTCTTTGTAGGATTTGTTGTCTCGTTTCTTTAGTGAGCCATGGGGCTGTTTTGTATCTAGTTCTTATAGTGAGGGGCGTGGAATTCTAAATTTGTAGGAATTTGGAGTTAAAATGGGATACTGCATCATCAATTGGCAGGTGCCTTAGGGGTGACCAGTCACAGGCTTGAAGTTCAGCCTGAATGTTGGCTGGATCAAAATTTTTTTTGTTGCGGGTGATTTTAAAGGTGGTTTGATTTGGGATAAAGGATTTATGTCTAGATAGATAGGTTAGTGAATGGTCGCTAATATCATCAGGAAGGATACCTGCTTTGTAGGAGAGAGGGTGGCTGTTAATTAAGATCCAGTCTAATATACTTTCTTTGCAGCTGGGTTTATGGATTCTGGTGGGGGTAGTAATAGTTTGTGAGAAGCCATAGAGGTTTATATGGGTTGTGGGTTCTAGAGTGGTACATGTGTTCCAGTCTATATTAAAATCACCGAGTACAATGGTTTCTTGAGGGAAGGATGTAGAAAGCCAGCAGAGGATATTTTCTAAGATGCTGATGTTATTGCCTGGGGGGTAGAGCATATTATGTATATAGATTTAGTTGTATTTAGCTGGAGTTTGGAGATAAGAATTTCCACATTAGTTTCTAGAGGTAGTTGTAGTAGTAAGGGCATGACCTGTAAATGAGATTTGTGCAGTATTTCTACCCCGCCACCTTTTTTGGTAGTTCGGTCGGGATACATGATTAGTGTTAGTAGGTGATGGCCCATCCTCAGCACAGACTGCATCTATGTACACATCATTGCTGTTCACCTGTATAGCACAGTGGCAAGTACTACAGAACATACCTCACAACTGTACAGATTTTCGCAGGGTCTGTAGATGTCTGGCTCATATGTTTGCTACTATTTCTCATAATCCCTGTGTTTGTATGATACATAACTGGGATGATCTGAGGAGTGACATCAATAATTAATGACATACATTTAAGTGTCAGACCTCCAAACCATTAGTAAATGTATGGCTACACAATTCCTGTTACACCACCAACCTTCTAAGTGGATATGATAAGTGTACACAACCCTGTTAACATGTCATGTTCTTGTAATATATAAGATAAGACCACAATAATGCATTTAAATATATTACCCACCTTTCATGTGACATATGACCTATGCAATCCAATTGATAACCAAACAAATGTGTTATGTGTAAAATATGACTGCGATATGTACAATATGGTGGTTGCATATGGGTGCACACCCTTAAAATGATACTTTGTTAAGCACCTTGTAAGTGACTCACAGCATTCACTCTTCTTGTAAGGTGTCTAGCAGCATGGCACATCTTGACTTGGCATTATTTGGCCACTCTTCCATGCAAAGGTCACCCAACTCTGTCAGATTGCAAGGGCAGCCCATGTGCACAGCCCTCGTCAGATCACACTAGGGTTTTTCTATATGCTGTAGGTCTAGGCTCTGCCTGGGCCAATCCATAACCACGAGTGTGCTCAGGTGGAGCCATTCTTAGGTAGCTTTGGATGCATGCTTTGGGTCTTTGTCATGTTGAAGGCTGACACACTTCCCCATCCTCAGCTTTCTTGCAGACACCTGATGGATTTGGGCCAGACATGGGTGTTATTTGAAACTGTTCAGAATTCCCACCACCGTGACTACAGGCCCAGTTCTGGATTTGGAACAGCATCCCCACAGCAGGCCACTGCCACCAGCATGATTCACCATGGGGATGTTGGTCTTCAGGTTAAGAGAGGTGTTGCTTGTGCACCACACATACCTTTTGGTATTGTGGCTGTGAGGTCAATCCATAGTCTCATTACACCATAACACATTTTCACACATGCCTTTTGGAGACAATGTGCTGTATTGCAAATTATATCCAACCCTGAATGTTTTTTGGTGTGGGGAAATGCTTCCATCTTCTGACCCTACCACATAGGACAGGCATATGCAGAATACAGGAGAGTGTTCTCGCATGTAGTACACAACACCAGTACTTGCAAGAGATTCCTGAAACTCCCTTAGTGTTGCTGCATGTCTCCTGGGAGTCTCCCTGACCAGGTTTTGACATGTCTTGTCATAATTTTTGGAGAGATGTCAGGTTCTTTTCAACAGCACTGTTGTCCCATATTCAATCCACCTGACAACTGTCTCCACTGTGTTCCATGGTGTATGCAATGCTGTGGTAATGTTGTAGTACCCTACTCTTGACTGATACCTTTCAAATATGAGATCTCTTTGCTGCTTTGTAAGCTGTCTGCAAGCCATGGCTGTTGCTGTCGCAGGCTACTGAGCAAATGTCATGAATATCCTACTTGGACAGCTGTTATTTGGTGTTACTCAGAGTGCCTTTACTAGATGGCAGGTGTGAACCCAAGCAGACTGAATGATGCCAGTAAATCACAAGCTGCTGCAATAAAATATTATTTGAAGGGTGAGCACACATATGCATCCAGCTTATTGTAAGGTTTGTATACTCCATATCTGGTGCCCAACAGATTGGTTTTACAAGTGAATCATTCATGTCATAGGTCACATTACAGGTTGGAAAAGGTGTGGACTGACATATTGTGGTCTCAATTTGTATATATATATATATATATATATATATATATATCACAAACACCTGGCATCTTAACAGGGGTGTGTACACTGTTTATATCCACTGTATGAGAGTAATGTTTTACACATGTTCCTACATTAGGCCATTTGTTCCCCCAGTTTTTTGGTCTCTGTCCAGAAGTCTTGCACTGACAGGTTGTGAGGTATACTACAGGGATGTTACATTCTCTTCAGATAGGTCCCTGTGGTGACCAGTGTGATGCAATGCAGCTAACCCCACCACAAGTGAACATGAAAATAAAGCACAATGACTATGAGTGACAGTTGTGTGTATGGTACATTGCATAGCCTTCGCATGCCTAGGGTATTGGCAAACCACAACAGAACAATGCCATACTCACCAGCTTCAGGCTGCCATCCCACATGCAGACCAGAGGGACCTAGGTAGTTGTGGGGGAGAAGTATTGTCAGCAGACTCACATGTGGCATTGTTCAGGATGGATGCAGCATGTCTGCACATTTACAGTACGACCCCCAATACTACACAATTTGCTGTCCTTCACCATAGATGTCCCCTTCTGTGCATTAGAAAACCCCATCCACAACTGCAATCTGACCTGACACATGCACGTAGATACTCTACAAATACAAGTATGTCTGCTACACTAGTCTAGTAATCTCCACTGGGGCCTTACCTGCACACTCCTCGTCCATTGTCTGGGTGCCACCCATCTCCAGCATGTGGGGGGGGTCTGTACCCTGATGTTGTACTGGGATGGGTGCCCCAAGGTTGCCAAGGAGCTTCTCGGTGGGTGTCATTGAGGGCTGCATGGCTGGGCCCCCACCTGTGGCTGTGCTGTCCTTGACCACTGCAGCAGACCTTTGCCGGGAATAGCGTATGAGGTCATTTGCACAATGCCAGACCTGCTCGTATGTACTTATGTGCAGGCCAACATCATTTACTCTGTGAGCAAGGTTGTCCCACAGGCTGGTCCTCTTCCACAGATGTTGCTGGCTCCGGCCAAACATTATGACATGGTTCTGTAGTATGGCTTCTATGATTATATTTGTCTCATCCGCTGAGAAAGTTGACCTTTGCTGATGCGACATTGCACCTGGAAGACATAAAAAGGGAAACACATCACAGGACCTCATACATTTGGCAACAGTATGTACAGAACCTGCACAGCTACATTGAATACCAGTAGCCACCACTCACAACCACACCATACCCTTGTAATCTATCAGCACTGTAACTGCTTGCATTGCGCTCCTGGTCCTGATGTGTCATATCCCCCCCCAATGATGGCTAGTTAATTTCATAATCCTCTACTCCTCATTCATGTCTGTGTAGAGGGATGACATTGCCCATCTTCCATGCAGATGCGGCGTGGATGGTGCCAAGGCTTGGTGTGACTACAGTAGGTAATGGAGCTGGGAGCACATGCCTGAGTTCATGTAGGATGCAGACAGGGATGTTATCAGGTCCCATGGATACTTACATTTGCTGCCATTCAGTAGGCGATATCTACCTGCTTACTGGTGATGAGGGGAGGGGTGTGGGTGCTGTGAATATCCACCTATAGTGATCCTGAGCCAGGGGGTGATGTTTGCCCTAAACCTATCTGCAGCAGGTTGGCTATAGCTATGTTGTGTGTGTATGCGGTCTGATTGACCACCATTACATGGTGGGTTGGTTTGTTGCCTCTGAGATTGCAGACATATGTGAAGATGTCCTTGTGATTGGCCTTGGTTAATGTGTCCAATTTGTACTCATAGTTAGTCTTACAGTACTCCACCTGTGACCGTATATGCTTGATCAGACAAAGGCTGACTTGATGCCAAGTTGGTGCCTGCTCCTAATTTGCCCTGTACAGCCAATATAGGGACCAAGGCTGTGGTTTGTGTATTGGTACTGTCCAGCAAAGGGGATTACTCTACTTTAGTGGAGGCAGGTTTTACAGTAAGGTATTACTGAGTCCATACAGCTATGTTGGTGTTCATATAGCTGTTTGTAGTAGGCATGGACACACAGTCATAACACAGTTGGACACCTCTCCAATTTCAAACAAATAATCATGCTAATTGTAGTACCCATGGCTGTGCATGGCAATGCAACAACCAGTAGCTGTAGAAATGTCTTACTGTTGGATGCACAGTAACTAAGATTATACATGTGCGCAACATGTACAGCTTATCTAACTAACATTTTGCATCCCATGTCTGTTGTTATGAAGCTGCCAGATACACCTACTCATACTGACATCTGCACAGGTAATACCCGGTATACATATCTCTTCTATGTCAGTATGGCACACTATATTTACACTTTTGCTGCCCAGTCAACCCTCTCAACCTGTTAGAGCAGGACATCTGCAGGATGCCACACATACATGGGGGGCAATGGGACAAAATTAGTGACACTGTCTTAATACTGCTGTAACACACTTGAGTCATTCAATAGCACAGTAGCCTTTGCACTGACAGACATACCCTGGAGGATGTCCAACACTCATATGGCAGGAAGAGAGGAGAAAGGCTAGGAGTGTGGTAGTGAGGGCAAGAACTTTTAATGTTGGCAGTATGACTAGTATAGGGACAAAGCTAGCTGATATGATGGCCAGAGGAAGGTGGATATATTGTGTGTGCAAAAGACCAGATGGAAGGGGAGTACAGCTAGGTGTATCAGAGACAGGTCACAATTGTGCTATCAGGGTGTGGATGGGAGGGGAAAGGGGGTAGGGGTTATCCTGAAGGAACAGTATGCCAAGGGTATTTCTGGAGGATGACATGAGTGTCTGATAGAGTGATGTTTATGAATCTGGAAATTGATGGTGTAATGATGAGTGTTGTTAGTGCTTGTGCAATGGATGAGAAAGAGAAATGTGAAGTCAGTTGAATGATGTGGTAATGGCTGTCCCAAGGGTGAGAGAGTGGTGATTGCAGCAGGTTTCAATGGCCATGCTGGTGAAGGGAACAGAGTGGATGAGGAAGGGATGGGTATGTATGGTATTAAGCAAAGGAATGTAGATGGTGAGATGGTAGTGGATTTTGCAAAAAGGATGGATATGGCTGTGGTGAATATATACTATAACAAGAGGGATGAGCATAGAGTGGCATACAAGAGTGGAGTGAGATGCATGCAGGTGGAATATATCCAATGTAGGAGGGCCGGTTTGAAGGAGATTGGAGACTGTAAAGTGGTAACAGGAAAGTGTAGTTAGGCAGCAGAGACTGTTGGTCTGTAAGATGACGTTGATGATCACGAAGAGGAGGAGTGTGAGGGCAGCACCAAGGATCAAATAGTGGGAACTGGAAAAGGGTGATTGTGAGGTGGAGTTCAGGGAAGAGTTAAGACAGGCGCTGGGTGGCAGTGACGATTTACCAAATATCTGGGTAAGTACAGCAGAGCTAGTAAGGTAGATGGCTAGAAAGGTGCTTGGTGTGACATGTGGATGGAGGAAGGAGTACAAGGACACCTGATGGTGGACTGAGGAAGTACAGGACAGTATAAAGAGAAAGAGGTTGGGCATTAAGGAGTGAGATTGTTGGAGAGATGAGGAAAGTAGACAGGAGTATAGGGAGATGAGGTGCATGGCAAATAGAGAGGTTGCAAAAGCTAAGGATGAGGCATATGAAGAATTGTATGACAGGTTGTACACTAAGGAGAGATGACAGGAGTTGTACCGGTTGGCTAGACAGAGGGACTGAGCTAGGAAAGATGTGCAGCAGATAAGGGTGATAAAGGATAATGAGGTAAATGCACTCATAAGTGAGGAGAGTGTGTTGAGCAGATGGACAGAGTACTTTGAGAGGCTGATGAATGAAGAGAATGGGAGAGAGAGGGTTGGATGATGTGGGTATGGTGAATCAGGAGATGCAACGGCTTACCATGGGATGAAGTAAGGATAGCTATGAAGAGGATAAATACTGGAAAGCCTGTTGGTCCACATGACATACCTGTGGTAGCATGGTGGTGTTTAGGGGAAATGGCGGTGGTGTTTTTCACCAGATTGTTTAATGATATCTTGGAAAATGAGAGGTTGCATGTGGAGTGGAGAAAAAGTGTTTGTGTACCATTTTAAGAATAAGGCTGATGTGCAGAGCTGTAGTAACTACATAGGGATAGCATTAATCAGTCATAGCATGAAGTCATGAGAAAGAGTGGTGGAAACTAGGCTAAGCAGGGCAGTGATGAGTAGTGGTCAGCAGTATGTTTTCATGCCAGGTAAGAGCACTACAGATGCAATGTTTGCTCTGAGAGTGTTGATGGAGTAATACAGAGAAAGTCAAGAGTTGATTTGATCTTTGCAGATGTTGAGAAAGCATATGACAGAGTGCCTAGAGGGGCGTTGTGGTATTGTATGAGAAAGTCATGAGTGGCAGAGATATAAGTAAGACTGGTATGGGATATGTACAAGGGTGGTGTGACAGTGGTGAGATCTGCAGTGAGAGTGATGGATGCATTTAAGGTGGGATGACATCAGGGATCAGCTGTGAGCCCTTTCTTATTTGCAATGGTGATGGACAGGTTGACAGACAAGATCATACAGGAGTCCCCATTGACTATGATGTTTGCAGTTGACATTGTGATCTGTACTGAGAGTAGGGTAGAGATTTAGGAGACCCTGTAGAGGTGGAGATATTCTCTAGAGAGGAGAGGAATGAAGGTCAGCAGGACTAAGTCAGAATATCTGAGTGTGAATGAGAGGGAGAGTAGTGGAATGTTGAGGATGCAGGGAGTAGAGTTGGCAAAGGTGGATGAGTATAAATGATTGAGATCAAGGACAACTGTTGGAGGACAGATGAAGAAGAGAGTACAGGCAAGATGGAGAGGGTGGAGAAGAGTGTCAGTACTGATTTGACAGACAAGTACCAGTAAAAGTGAAAGGGAAGGTCTGCAACAGGGTAGTGAGACCAGCTATGTTATATGTGTTGGAGACAGTGCCATTGACAAAGAGGCAAGAGTCAGAGTTGGACATGGCAGAGTTACAGATGTTAGGATTTGCACTGATTGTGATGAGGGTGGACAGGATTATCGATGTGTATATGACAGGGTCAGCCCATGTTCAATAGTTTTGAGTCAAAGCCAGAGAGGCAAGATTACATCATTTTGGACATGTGCTGCAGAGGGATGCTTGGTATACTGGGATATATATATATCACTATTTATATTGTGTATTGTGTATATATTTGCTCATATATATGCATCTCCATACATACATATATACATGTGTACATGTATAAATACAAAACCTGACTGATTCTACACAAACATTTCCCTACTGTTGAATGAGCATATGTTGGAAAAAGCATCAGCAATCCCTGCAGCTCAAATGTTGTAGTGGTACATTGGTCTGAGTATGGTGAACAGGACCCTGGGTTCAAGATATAGCAGGATTGATAATTTTGTTGCTCTTGCAACCATTTACTCATGCTTACACTCACACTAATTCTTTAAAAGAAAAGAGAAAGGTGTGATAGGAAAGTGGTAGAAAAGGAGCAAGCAGAGGGAAGAACAATATGAAAGATAGCTACAAATGTGCAGGATGGGTGTACTGAAGGTCCATATGTGTCCATTTCTTATATAGCAACAACTGTGCATCTGTACATAATTTGGATGTGAATTTGGACACTCAAACTCCAGAGGGAAGGGTGAGGACAACAGAAATGTGTTGTTAAACTTGCTAGGCATAGCTAAGCATTGCTAACCATTGCTCTCAGTTCAATCTCATAATATACCACACTAATGACTTCACTTAGTAAGTGTATATGATTTACATTACATGACATGGCTGTGTGTACTTTCATTATAGTAGCAAGGGGTGTAACTATACTGTATGGGACACGTATACATGGGTGTTTTCACATGTGCATGCACTCACACATCCATTTTACACCAGCTACACTACTCTGGGTGACAAAAATAACTTACCCCATATTTTAATATGAACAAAGCCCTTTTAACACTGCTTTCCCATGTAAATTTGGATTGCCTGTTGTATTACTCAAACTATGTATGCCTGCCTGCAAAGCTGGGACTCTGACCACTACATAATCTTGGGTTGAGGATTTGAGCTGTATATTTTTTTATTTATCACCTATTAGGTTCATAGGTTCATAGGTTCATACTAGGCTATCTGCCCTAGGGCATTTATAAGCCTAGCCAGAATGTGTTTGGCTTTCGCCACCCATTTTAAATTAATTTTGCTATGCCCTTTTTCGAGGTTAGTATACTGTGCCTCTGTCTAACAGTGACACAGAAGTGATACCCGGGTTAAACCTATGATCTCCCATCCACTCATCAAGATTCCTCTTGAAGAGAGTCAATGAGGGACTCTGCCTAACCTGGACTGGGATTTTATTCCAGAGTGAAGGGAGCCTCTGGGTTATGAATCTGTCCCTCCAGCATGTCCTATTTATTTCAGTGCTGAGGTTCAAGTCTCTCGAGCGTGGCTCGATGGAAATTGGATTTTCTGAGGTGCAGCATGTCCATTAATTCGGTTGGACATGGCTTTATACCAGGCACAGATCGCCTGAACAGGCGGTATGCCATTGAGTAGAGCTGGAGTTTCTTTAACCGGCAGCATATGGCATCTGTTTGAGCCCTTTGATCCTCTTGGTGAGGTACTTTGGGGTCTTTCCAGTTGCTGCAGTTGTCTGGTAAGGTACATCCCAAAGGGCATTGTACTCAATTATGGGCCGGATGAGGGATGAGTAAAGAGGCACGATGACCTCCCCTGATCTAGATGTGAATCCCTTCATGATTAGGTGGGCTATATAAAATGTTTTTCTAACCACTTTGGCCACGTGATTGTCAAATGAGAGACTGCTATCAACTTGGGTCCCCAGGTCCCTAATTACTTCTTCTGTACTTAATGGATTACCACCTATGTGGTAATTTGTGGGCACTTTGTTTTTGCCAAAGGGGATGACTATACACTTTTTGGCGTTTAGCTTGAAGCCATGGCTCTGGCACCAGTTGTCTGTTTCTATGAGGCCCTTTTGGAGGATGCTTGTGTCGGCTGGAGAGTCGATTATAGCACCCAATTGGATTAGATATTAATATTATATTACTATAATACTATATTGGATATTAATAATACTATATTGGATATTAATATTATATTACTATATTAAATGGAGAGTATTGCAGTTTTCGGCCATGTCATTGAGTACTTTTTCATGACATTATGGCATAGATTTCAGTTTCAGACTTGCATCCTTCTGAACATTATTGCTAATGCATAACCTGTTTTCTATCAACTTTCTGTCTGTCATCTGTGTAGATGAGATGACAATGGTGCTCAGGCTGTGGTTCACTACAGTGTAGAATGGGTCTGAGACCCCATGCCTGTGTTCATGTTGGATGCAGCCCAGAATGGTATCAGGCCTATGGAGACCTCTATGTGTTGCCTTTGAGAGGGCATTACAGACCTGCTTCCTGATAATGGGGGGGGGGGCAGGTGCTGTACATACACATGTGTTCCTATGGGGGGACAGGGGGTGATGTTTACACTTCACCTGTCTGCAGCCGGTTGACTATACCCATGGCATATGTGTATGTGGTACTACTGACCACCACTACAGAGCAGATATGTGTGCTGCCTCTGGGATTGCAGACACACGTCTGGAAGCCCTAGTGATTGGCCTTGGTGGATGTCTCCAGTTTGCCCTCAAAGACAGCCTTAGGATACATCACCTGTGACCTTATTTGCTTGTGCAGAACAAGGTGACATGGCTTCCAATGAGGTACCTGTTCCTTGTTGGCCCATCCTATGATTATTTCCACCAATGATGGAAGTTGTTTATTGCTGCTGTCTACCACAGGCATTCAGCCTACCTTGAGGAGGTTGATGTTGTCCTGTTGGGTATAGCTGAGGCCATAAAGCTATGTGGGTGCCCACATAGTATTGTGGTGTGGGCCTGGACACTGCTGCTAGTTCCAACATATGGGACGCCCTTCATGTGGGCCTTGCCTATTTTCCTTACCTGCACGGGGGACATTGCAGAGGTGTGGGGGCTACAGCTTCACAGACATTAGGTGGAAATACCTCACAGGACAGGACGTGTGGAGACAGCACAACAACATGGGGATCTAAGCTCTAGAATTTGGTACAGATTGTATGTCATTAGTGTTGTTATGTACATGGGTTGCTAGATTGACAGGGTTCATCTGGACATGTGACTTGACATCTGACAGTGATATGCCTATGACATACCTCTCAACTGGCATGTTGTCCACAGACTGGCCAGATGCTTGCCTGTTATGCTTGGTTTGTTCCTCGAACAACATCTGTTTTTGTGGGGTTGGTAGGATAATGTGAGGATTGTAGTCAGTATCTGTTGACATCCATTGTGTTCCAGACATCATATCCTTCAGGGATGCTATGTTACAACAAGTGCAACACCAGCTGTTTCAGTTTGTAACACTATTATGTGTGATATGTCACTTTTTCCAGCCCCCTGTCCCGCAAATACATCATGCGTTGTCCAGATGTCCTGCACTACGAGGTGCAGAGGTATTGTATATTATTAATTGCCGACTGCACTCCAGTTATCATGCTAATGACCTGGCAGACTCCTAGCTATGGTATGCAGCGGTGGCTATGATTATGGTTCCACACCCTGGTAATTCTGTGGAAATCTTTATGTATGACAGTTGTGTCTGTCTGGCCATTGTAAACAGACTGCCAAGATTGTGTAGCAGTGTTGTGTGCAGATGTTTGTTGGGCTGTGTAAGGAGACTAGCAGATGTGAATGCCATGCATCCTTTACCTAGCTGACTCTGCATGCTGCTACAGTTGCTGGATGTCTTTCAGGTTTGTATGCTTGTAGGGGCTGACTGTGAAATGTCCTGTAACACCTCAGGATTCTCAGTACACTGTGAATTGGGTTAGTATATGTTGGTGTAGTGTGTGACTGGAAATCAGGATATGTTTGTTCAGACAGTTGTTGTACTCTAGAGTTCATTTTGGGGACTGGTATGTTGCTGTGACTGTGGTGCAAATGTTTTTGGATGGACATTTTTGCACCATTCTCTGCTTTTTGCTACAGCTCCATCCCTGTAGTGCATGCTATATTTGAATATACATGGGAAATTACCCAGAGGTGATGTAAGGGAGTGTCATGTTGGTCTTACTGTGCTTCATAAAGTGCTGGGTGACATGTTTGGCAGCTGTCAGGGGATTTCCATTCTGTGACATGACTGCGGTCATACCTCTACAATGTCCAGAGGCCTAGACACTGTCCAGATGCCTGGCTCATATGTTTGTTCTGTTCCACAGACAGTTGTTGTCATTGGCTAATCACTAGGATACTCTAGGGAATGCAGTCAGTAAATGCTAACATCCATTGGTGTTACTTCATATCCCTCAGAAAAGATATGTTACAACAAATCCAGTAACACCAGCAACTGTCTACATTTATAACAGCAATATGTCCAATATAACCCTGTTTAGGCCTCTGTCCCCCAATTGTCAGGCTTTGTACAGATGTCATGCACTAAGAGGTTCAGAGATATGTAGTATCATTATTTATTGCATTCATTCCTGCTACAATCCCCGTGATGCCATATACCCCCAGACATGTAACGAGGAAGCGGCCATAGATATGAGACCTGTGCCTATAAATTCTGCGGGAAACTGTACATTTGAGAGGTCTGTGTATGTCTGCCCATTGTTAAAAGACTGTCAGGATTGTGTAGCAATGTAGTGTGTACATGTTATTTGGGCTGTCTAGAGAGGGGGTACATGTGAGTGTCATGGGCCTTTTCTATCTGACTGTGGATGCTGCTCCAGTTTCTGGTTCCCTATCATCTGTATATGTACATGCAGACTGTGACATGTTCCATAGCACCTCCAGATTCCCACTACACTGTCACTTGGGGTAGTATATGTCGGGGTAATGTGTGAGTGGCAAACATAATTTTGCTGCTCACACAGTCATTATACTGTCATGTTCAGTTTGATTACTGGCATGTCACTGTGACTGGTGAAATTGTTTGGGGGTATGCACTTTCACACCAGTGTCTGTTTTCCACTAGTGTTACATCCCTTTAGTGCCTGTTATATTTGCTAATGCATGTGTACAGCCCCAGAGCTGGACTTGGGTAGTGTTATGTCAGTCTGATTGTAGTTTGGACATTGCTCGGTAGCTCAGTGTAGTCTCTCTAATGTGTTATATCCGTATATTCGAAGGATGTCCAGTTGTCTGGCCGATATCTTTAGTGTGGCCCCCATAACTGTTGTATATTCCTGATACATCAGTGGGATGATGTGGGGATTGAGGTTACTAACTAATGAGAAGTAATTGTGTCCTGGAATTGTGATATTTCATTCATTATATGTTAGGACATACAGTGTTACTACATCAACTTTCTCAGCTTATCTACTGACATATTTTGGATCTGTCCCTATTTTCAGGCCTTTGTCCCCCCACTTTGCTAGGCTTGGTCCAGATTCATTGCACTAATGGGTTCTGACCATACCTCTCCACTGCCAGGATGTTCATAGAATGTCTGGATGTTTGTCTGGTAAATTACGGTGATGGCCCAGGGATTTATGTCAGTAAATAATGAGATAACATTTCAGTTTCCATCCTCATATCCTTCAGTAATTGTCTGCTGAAACACACCCTGTTGCTGTAACAAATTACTTCATTTGTAACAGCAATATTTGAAATATGTCCCTGGATGTGGCCCATCCCCCTCCCTTACAACCTTTGTACAGGTTTCTTGAGCTAACAGGTTGTGAGGGAAAGTTCTGAGGTATGACTGCACTGCATGTTATATACATATATATATATTTTTTTTCCCTTCCTTTATATTTTTATATATGTATATCTATATTATGACTCTACTTTTTCATATATATGTTGCATCAGACATATATATATATATATATATATATATATATATATATATATATATATATATATATATATATGGGTCTACCTGATAACACCGACACACCAAAACACCAACAACGAAATAATCGACATGAAAAAAATGAAAAAAAGTTCAAAAACACGAAACTTCACATGCCCGACAAACCAAAATCCCGACAATCAACAAAACAAATAACTTTCCCGAAAAACACACACACAACACAAGCACACCAAAAACTTTACAAACCTACACTAAATCTTACATACACAACTATCTATGCACTAACCTTAACCCAAACCCTAACCCTAAGGTCCGTCACTATCACACACTTACCTTACCCGCACCCTAACCCTAACTCACTTAATCTGACCCTAAATCTAAACTCCGTCACTATCGCACACTTACCTGACCCGCACCCTACCCTAACATCCGTCACTCTCACAAACTTACCTTATCCACACCCTGACTCTAACGTCCATCCCTATTGTACACTTACCTTAACGTCGGTGTTCTCAGCATCGGGATTCTCAACTGTCGGTCTTCTCCGTTGTCCATCTTCCGGTGTCAGTGTTCTCGTTGTCAGCAATCTGTGATTTCAGTGTTTTCAGGTAGCCATATATATATATATATATATATATATATATATATATATATATATACATATATATATATATATATATATATATATATATATATATATATGGGTCTACTTCATAAGAATGAAAGACCACAACACCGAATCCCACATCACCGAGACCAGAAGGACGAAACCCCAGAACACTGAAAAGCATGAAATTCAAAATCCCAATATTACGGGATTTTGATTTAGCGCTTTTGGTGTTCTGCTGTAGATAAGTATGTATGTGTAAGTGTATTTGTGAGGGGTATTGCTGTGTGTACGTGTGTGTTCTGACTGTGGTGTGTGTGAGGGACTGTAATGTGTGGGTGTGAGTTTGCCTTGTGTGTCTGTGCGATCTCGGAGTTAGAATATTAAAGTAGGGGGAATGTGGGGGGGTGCAGGGCGGTTTGCCCCCCCTGCCTATCTCTAGTGTAAGGTTGTGTGTTTGGTAGTTTGGGGCAGTTGTGTGTGTGTTTGTGTAGTTTGCAGTTACGCAGTTTTCTGTGTTCTGGGGTTTCGTGATTCCGGTCTCGGTATTGTGGGTTCGTGTTGTGGTCTTTCTTCTTTGTAGACCCATATATATATATATATATATATATATATATATATATATATATATATATATATATATATATATATACACACACACACACACACATACACACACACACACACACATATATATATATATATATATTATATATATATATATATATATATATATATATATATATATATATATATATGTATATGTCTATATACAACACATGAATGGTTCCACAAAGCTTTCTTCATAATTTTGTATGCCTCTGTTGTATCATATGTTTAAAAAAAGCAATGCAGATGCTGACATTTCAGATGGTGTAATGTTATGTTCCTCTGACTGTAGTGTTCAGGGTCATGGGTTTGACACGTGGGACTGCTGTTTTTTTTTTCATTAATGTTAAAAGACCAGAATGCATGATATGTTTGTTAAAGCATTAAACATTTTTGCAGCTCATACGGTGCAGTGGTAACTTGCTGTGATTTTAGAGGCCAGCATCCTGGGTTCAAGACTTAGCAAGGCTGACTGTTTTGTTCCTGGGCAGAACAAGGTCTGATGGATACAGCGTGATTAAGGCATGTTTAAGCATATTGCACTTATAATTTTATGTTATAACATAAATATTTATTCACACATTATAATTTTATGTTTACCTTCCATGACATCCCCCTATGTGCTTTCATTAAATTATATTCTTGTGCGGCTATACTGTATGGGTCACTTGTGTTTATATGGGTGTTTCACATCTTTTCTACACTGACATCTCACTTTTGGAACTGCTACACTACCCTGGTTGACAGAAAAAAATTGCTGCATAATTTAAGTTTACTAAAGTAATTTTAACACTACTTTCACATAGGAAAATAAGTTAGCTGTCTTGGGACTTGAGCTGTAAATGCCTGCATGCAAAACCGTGACTCTAATCACTACACTACCACAGTTTGGAAAACTTCTCTGTCTATTTGCATTCGGCTCCTATGGGATGTTTAAGCTATGCTAAGCAGATGGCCATAACATGCACACCCACTTAGCTACACTTAAACATTCCTTAGCCTAGTGAAACAAAGTTATATATTATTATTATATTATTATATTATTATGTTATATGGGTGCGTATTGTGGTGTTCTGACAACTACTTGGGACTGCAATCATGAAATACTGACATTGATTTGGCATTCAGGCTTCTATCCTTCAGGGACTCCTGCTAATACATATCCTGTTATCTATCAACTTTCTAAGTGTGTGAGGGCAATTTTTCAGGCATGTACCTAATGCAGTATTTATTCCCCCCATCATTTGTGCCTTTGTTAACATGCACTGCTGTAAGGGATATTGGTAAAGATTTGCTTTCAGACTTCTACCCTTACGTAATTCATGTTAACGTATGACCTGTTCTCTATCAACTTTCTATGTTAGTGGGGCTATGTTTGCACTTTTTCACTTTTGGGGGATTTATCCCCCATTATGTGTGCATTTGCACACATTTCCTGCTTTAGCAGGTTATAAAAGTGTTGTACAGCACTTTAGCAATGCAGGGTGTGTATCACAGAACCTGTAATACCCCCCCACATGGCTTTCTTGTTGCCATTTTTATTTCAGTGTCCGTGGACACTGAAATGATCATTTTTTTTCATTTCAGTGTCTGCGGACACTGAAATACTGTCTCTAATATTATGCCAATTCAGCTTAGAAAGTGCCGTATGGCACTTTCTGAGTGCAGGGGGCGTTTTAAGTTTCCGTGCACTACTTGGACACACTCCCTGCACTTGTTCATGGTTCGTGTCTGTGTAGTTTAAACAGCAGAGTGCCTTCATGAATATGCAAGGTATGCCACTGTTCTAAACAGACATGAGCAACTCCGTGCAAGAATAGTCTTATTCTTGCATGGAGCTTCGTGAATCTGGGGGACAATCTAAACAAGTAAGGACCTAGAACAGAGTCCTGTGAGACACCCTGACTGTAACCAAGGATTTCACCATTCCAGTTGCTGTATGATACTTGCTATGTCCTATTTGTAAGCTATGCAGCTATTTATCTTATCAAGAGTACATCAACACCTAGTTGTACTAATTTATTGATCAGTGTTTTGTGTATGACCCTGTCAAATGCTGAAGTTAAATCTATATAAATTACATCACAGCTCAATGTTTCATTTATAGCTATTAGATTGTTATAGAACATCATGTTACAGGGGGTCCACTTTGGAATTTCAAAATTTCACAATCCCGACATTCTAAATACCGATTCTCAAAACCTCGGAATTATGAAATCTTGAAACCTGTAAGTGGAGATCGCCATACAGTGTGGAATGGGAACATTACTGTTCTCTTCACTGTAGTGTGATCTCGGAGTTAGTATATTTAAGTTGCAGGGGGTGTGGGGGATGCAAGGGGCTTGACCCCATGCAAAATCATCTTTTTTGATGTATACTTGATTTTGTTTATTTTTATTTATTTTTTTGTTATTTTGAGATTTCACAATCTCGATATTCTGAGCATCAGTATTTAGAACGTCAGGACTGTGAAATTTCGAAATTTCACAGTGGACCTGTTGCAGGTGGTAATACATCTGTTTTCAACATCTGCATGCTGATATATGGTTTCAAGTCCCAGTCTATCCAGTTCTGACAATAACTTATCCAATATTACCTTCTCCATTATTTTTCCACAACATGAAAGTAGACTTGTGGGTCTATATGACTATGGGTTTGTCCTACTCCCCTTTCCCTTGAAGAGAGGTTTAATAAGCACATGTCTCCAATCTTGAGGAATTTTCCCATATTTATATGACCTAGTGAATAATAGATATAATGATACCATAAGTTATTGCTGAAGTGTTCTCAGGTTATTGTTACTAATTCCATCCCCTCCCTGTGCTTTGTTTGGATCCAGTTTGCACAGTTCTTTTTCAACATAATCTAATTTGATTTCAGTATCTGAGGTTAGCTGGATGCCACTAGGACAACTTATCCCCTTTGTGGATCCAAACTGTTTTGCATAAGATTTTGTAAGTATATCTACAATCTGCTGTATCTGAGAATAAATTTAGGATCTACACAAAGTTTATCAATTTGTGTGTCTTTACTTCTTCCGCATCTTATGTATCTATAAAAAGGTTTCTTATTATGCTCAATATCTTTATATAAATTTTCTTCAAAATTTTCTTGATCTTGTCTCACACTATGCTTAACCTGTTCATCTAGCTTATTTATTTCAGTTTTCAAATTTGTAGTTTGACCTGTCTTCTATTTCTTATATTTTTTGTCTCTCATCTTAATCAGATATCTTATTCTTATTGAAATTTATCCACTGATATTGTATGCATAGATGCTGATGTTAAACATTTTTTTTATTTGTTTGCAGTCACACAGTTTCTATTTCAAAACTTTCCACATTCCATTTTCTACTGAACACCACACTCCAGTTAGTTTTACTGTACAGAGTGACTGTTTTGCTTCCATATAATCTGTAATTAACCTTCTGTGCATTGGTTTAGATTTCAGTTTGGCAGAATTATCTAGCAACAAATTAACATTTTTAACCCCACAGTCACTGCACATCAATGGTGGCAAAACTTGACTTGAAGTAACAGTAATTTATTTAGGAATGCAAACAATGTCTAGTATATTCCGTCCCCTGGTAGTTTTTTTGCAATCTGAAGCAATTGTTGTTCCTGACTATACGTTGTGAATAATTTCCTTACTAATGTTGTTGAATCAATATTATTCCTGTCTGTTTCTGGTATATTTAAGTCCCCAGCTAATATTATTCTTCCCTCCTGTGTTTCATGTAAGAAATGTATGAATTCCTCTAGGTCATCTGCACTTGACTTTGGTGGTCAAGACACTCCAACAATTGTTATATGTTCCAGGGTTGTCTTTATTGTCACAGTTACACAGTCTATAGTATTGGTATAATTGAGCATGTAATAATCAAAGGTCTCATAATTATCTTTCATCCCTATCATAACACCACCACATGATTTTTTGTTAGAATGTCTGTTACAGTAAAAACATTTATACCCTGACAGAACCGGTTTTCAGTCATTGTTCTTTAACCATGTTTCACAAACCGTAACAACCCCTGGGATTCAATAAGCTGATTTTTACATACAGAAACAGTGTAGCTGCTCCTCCACGAAATATGGCCACGAGTGATCCAGTAGACTGCTGTTTTGACATGCATGAGCCTGCCTACACTATTCCTGCATGGACACCACTACATAATGCTAATTACGTCATTTGCTGGTGAAAACCATGCAAATGAGGTGAATTAGTGATTCAGCAAGCAGGCAGGAATTCGTGTAAGAATAGTATTAGTTGCAGAAATGTATTCGGCTACTAGCCGAATACATTTCTGCAAAAATGAAAATGGAGGCATAACAGCTAAAAAAAAAGCATGCATTATAATCTTTAGGCATGCCAATGGCTGCATGCCAATGGCCAAACATATGGCAGTTGGCATGGAAAAGTGTTTCATTTTTATAAAAATAAAAATTTTTTTTTTGGCCAATCTCGGACGTTTAAGCATAGGTCAATGGCGCACAAATGGGATTGTGCCAAAGATAAAAAAAAATGTGAAAACCCAATTTTAAATCCAGTAACAAAAGGCACAGCACGACCATCCATATAAAACAGGGTTTATTATATCAAGCTTTTGAGCTGAAACTCTTTTTTTCAAGAATGAATCCATACATTAAAACCACAGATTAAATATACAACACCAGCCAATCACATAACTTAACTCATAAAAACATTATATAATTATGCAATTTGTATTAATAATATAATTAATATAATTAACTAAACATAATTTGTTGGAAAGCTTCTTTAAAGACAATAATCAACTTAATAATGTACTAAAATACTTCATTATAACCTAAAAAACTTATATAGTGTTCTAACTGACATATGCTTGTTTTAATTTTAAAATGGGTTGACTACTGTTAGTCTTATTAAGCCGTGGGTAGACATCAGATCTAAAAAAGTTTATTCATTTGTATTCTGCTCTCTCTGTGGCATTCACAATGTCCCCTCCCCTCTTATTCTTGCAAACTCTCTACAGTATCCTAAATTTAAAAGCATGCTCATTTCCACAATGTAGAATATTCTTGCTAAGTGCATTTGTCTCAACCCCTCTTCTTATGTCAGATAAATGGGAGGCAATTCTCTCCTTGAATTTGCAGTTGTTTTTTCCAATATAAAAACATAAACATTTCTCACAATTAGCCAAATGAACTAAAGTTTCATTATTGCATGTCCCAGATGCCTTAAAAATAAAATTGGCATATGTTATGGGATGTATAAATTCTGTTTCCATATTAATGAACTTACAAAAAATGCAGTTATAACAGGGAACTGTCCCTTTCTTAAATCTATATAGCTCTTCATTTCTACCAAAATCTTTATAGCAGAGAAGTTGTTTAAGATTCTTCTCTTTCTTATATACAAAATAAGGCCTTTCTCCTACTATTTTTCTAACATTAGCATCAGAACTAAGAACAGTCCAATTTATTTTAATTATGCACTGAATCTGTCTAGAATGTCTGTTGTACATCATCATATATCCTAGTTTATTACATCCAGCTTCTCTCACAGAGCTATTATTCTGGGCATTATTGCCTTCTCTAAGCAAATATGGTTTGGCCACACTAGGCCTTTCAGAGCTAACATATTCTGCATTCTTAGTTAATAAACCTCTATTATAGCCTCTTGACAAAAAGTCCTGTGTCATAGTATTAATCTCAGCTGCAAACCCCTCTTCAGTAGTATTTAGCCTGCTGGCTCTCAAGAATTGACTTTTCACTACACCTTTATAAATGTGAGTGGGGTGCATACTGGAGTTATGTACATACCTAGTTGCTTGTACTTCTTTCCTATATAGATGTGTGAATTCTACCATCAATATTCATCAGTTTAACATCAAAAAAGGTGATTTCCTCTACTGAACAAGACATTTCAAACTTAAGGAAGCTGGTGCTATTTTGTAGATGTTCAACAAATAGCTCCAATGCCTCCCTACTACCTCTCCACAACAATAAGATGTCATCTACAAAGCATTTGTAATGCATTAAAGCACTATTGTGGTATTCATTTTTATTAGAATCAAAAATAGTATATTCTTCCTATCTAGCCAACACTATGTTAGCTGTTGGCTAGAGTCATCATAGCTACTCCTGAAATCTGATGATACATCATCTCCAAACATGAAAACATTATTTTGCAAAACAATCTCCAGTAGAGAGCATAGCAGTGAGATTTTGTTTGCTGCAAAAGTACCGTGCTTAACTAAAAATACTTTAACATATTCAATACCTATATTGTTAGGAATGACCGTAAATAAGGACATAATATCCGTAGTTACAAACAGTACATTTGTCATATTTATATGCAAAACCCTTCTCAGTGACTCTAAAAATTCACCAGTGTCCTTTGTATAGGACATACTATGTTTCAATAAAGGTTTAAGTTGCTGGTCTAAATATTTTGAGATTGCTGTGGTAGAACATTTTTTTCCTGAGACTATAGGTCTCATAGGAGGGTGAAGCAGTTCTTCTGCTTGGGGAACCCATATATGACAGGGCAAACAGGGTGTTCTATATAAAAATAATTATACTGTTCAGGAGTAATCACTAATTGCATCAAATAGTCATGCAATTCAGTTTTAATCCTATAAATCATTCTATTCAGCTCAATAACATTTATAACCTTAAATGTTGCACTGTCATTTAATTCATCAGTTCTTGATACTGTTGTACATTAAATATAACTGTTTTTCCACCTTTATCATCTCATCTGGTTTCAGTAGAATGTCAGTCCTGTTAACTAAATCCATTAATACTTTTCTTTCACTAACATTCAAGTTGTGAAAACTGGATGATTTTCCATTTAAAAACAGATCATAAACACCATTCTCACATAACTGTAAAAAGGCTGTAACAGTCACTGTACTATTAGGCAAGAAAGTACTACTTCTTTTTAAGGCATTTTCAATATTAGCATTATTGTTCCCAAACAACATTTTCAAATCTAAATTACTAACAAATATTCTTAACTCTATAATGCTGTCATTCAATAAGCCATTACCAAATGGAATAAAAGTTAAACCTTTGTCTAGTAATCTCAGTTCCATTTCAGAAAATTCAAAACCAGTCAAGTTAACAACAGTATGTCCTGCTAAGTCTTTCTGCTTCTTGTTATAGGGCCTACGTTATGTCTCGCTTTCTTTGTTGGTGAGAATAGCACATCCTTAACCTGTTTTAAACAACCAGCCTGTGAGTGTTTTTTTTATGGAAAATCATCCAGTTTAAAAAAGGGTTTGTTAAAAAGGGTTTTAAAAAGGAAAATGGTTTTTTGTCAAAGATAAAAAAAAGGAAATTTTT